>NC_090440.1:769147239-769447239 GCF_031143425.1 Pleurodeles waltl
GGTTTAATTGCGCTTGACTATCCATCTGGTGAATCCCTGTTTTGAAATAGCATTACGTTTATGAGGTTGTTGGAAAGCTACAAAAAGGTATTTAGATTTCCTGAAATCTTTGGTTCTACCCACATAATACATGAGAGCTCTTTTTAAATCAAGAGTGTGAAGAGCTCTTTCAGCAACTGAATCTGGCTGTGGAAAAAAGACTGTTAATTCTACGGACTGACTGATGTGAAATGAAGGAACTATTTTAGGTAAGAATTTTGGGTTATTCCTAAGTACTATTTTATGTTTGTGAATTTGAAAAAAAGGTTGTTCTAAAGTAAATGCCTGAATTTCACTAAATCTCCTTAAGGAGAAGTACTAGGAAAGCAACCTTCCATGAGAGAAACTGCAAAGTGCAAGGATGCATGGGTTCAAATGGTGGACCCATAAGCATTGTGACCATGATGTTAAAATTCCAGCCAGGAGCCGGTGAAGCTCTAGGTGGAATAATTATTTGAAGGCCTTCCATAAAAGCTTGTATGACAGGAATCCTAAAGAGAGAAGTATGATGTCTGTTTTGTAGGTAAGCAGCGATTGCTGTTAAATGAATTTTATTAGATAAGTATGCAAGATTTGATTTTTGTAAATGAAGCAAATAACAGAATATATCCTGTACTGACGCTTTGAGTGGATTAATGTTTTTGGGTTGACAGTAATATACAAAACATTTCCATTTAGCTGCATCAACTGTCTGGTTGTAGTTTTGAGTGCTTCTTTTAGAATGTCCATACATTCTGTTGGAAGCTGTAGATACCCAAACTCTATGACCTCGGGAGCCAAATCGCCAGGTTGAGCATACGGGGATTGGGATGCCTGATTTTACCTTTGTTTTGAGCAAATAAGTCTGGTCTGTTTTGAAGCTTGTGATGTGGTACTACAGACAAATTCAGCAGTGTTGTGTTCCAGTGTGGACAAGCCCACTTGGGAGCTATGAGTATCATAGTGAGAGAGGTGTGACGGATCATGTTGGGCAGAAATGGAATTAGTGGGAGAGGAGGAAAAGCATAAGCAAATATCCCTGACCAACTGATCCATAGAGCATTGGATGCAAAGTTTTGGCATTTTGTGTTTTCGCTTATTGCGAAGAGGTCTATGACTGGGGTTCCCCACATGTGGAAGTACTTTTGAATCACTTGTGGTGAATCTCGCATTCGTGTATTTGTTGTTGTGCCCTGCTTAAGAGGTCCGTTGGTTGTGTATTCCTGGGATATATTCTGCTAGTAGTTGAATGTGATTGTGAATTGCCCATTTCCAAATTGCCTGTGCTAGAAGAGACAATTGACATGAGTGTTTGTGTCCCTGTTGTTTCAGATAATACATTGTGGTCATGTTGTTTGTCCTTATCAACACTGTTTTGTGAGTGATCTGTGGCTGAAATGCTTTGAGTGCTAGGAACACTGCTAGCAATTCCAATTGATTTATGTGATAAGTGCGTTGAATTGAGTCCTACTCCCCTTGTACAGTAAGGTTGTTGAGATGGGCTCCCCAACCTATAATTGATGCATCAGTGGTGATTATGGTCTATGGCACAGGGTGCTGAAATGGTCGCACTTTTTGATACGTTGGTGTGATTCCACCATTGCAGAGAGTTGTAAGTTTAGCGGTCCAACAACACTAGATCATGAAGTTGACACTGTGGGTTTGGGTATGCTAATCTGAATGAGTGTTCAGAATTGCTCCCAGATATGGTTGTAGACGAGATTTCTGGTAATTGATTGTGAACCATAGACTGTGTAGGGGATTGACTGTGTACTGTGTGTGATAGTTGACAGGTTTGAATGGTGCTGGCTTTTATGAGTTTCATGATAAACCTTACTGTGTAAGTGTGAGTGTATTGTAGCTGAGATATGGGATTGTGGAAAGCTTGAATTCTCTGTGGGTTTGGGTATGCTAATGTTGACTGAGTGTTCAGAATTGCTCCCAGATACGGTTGTATTTGCTCTGGTTGCAGAAGAGATTTCTGGTAATTGATTGTGAACCATAGACTGTGTAGGGTATCAACTGTGAATTGTGTGTGCCTTTGACAGGTTTGAATGGTGCTGGTTTTTATGAGCCAGTCGCCCAGATAGGGAAAGACATGTATATGTTGGCTTCTGAGGTACGCTGCACCTACTGCGAGGCATTTGGTGAATACTCTTGGTGCTGTTGTTACTCCAAAGGGTAGCACTTTGAACTGGTAGTGTTTGTCTGCTATCACAAATCTTAGGTATTTGCGATGTGCTGGATGTATGGGAATGTGGAAGTAAGAATCTTTTAGATCTAATGCTGTCATGTAGTCTTGTTTTTGCAGTAGGGGAGTGACATCCTGTGGAAATGCTCTGAGAGGATGTACTGATTGAGGGGTCTGAGATCCAGAATTGGTCTGAGAGTACCATCTTTTTTTGGTATAATGAAGTATAGAGAATATACTCCTGCCCCTTGTTGAAGTATAGGTAACATTTCCATTGCACCTTTGAGTAGAAGTGATTGTACTTCTTGTTTTTGAACACATTTAGGTGTTCCAGAGAAAGCCTGTGTGAGTGAGGGGGAATGTTTGGTGGACTTGAGGTGAGTTCTAGGCAATAGATATTTTGGATAATTGACAACACCCATTGATCTGTTGCAATGTGCTATTGTTGGTAGAAATGTTCCAGGCTCCCTCCCACAGGAGATATATACTGTGTGGGGATGTGCAGAAAGTCACTGTTTATTTGAGGTGGTGGATTTACCTCTACCTCTAAACTTGTTTCCTTTGTAAGATCCTCAGAAAGAATGTCTGGTGTAAAACAGTTTTCCTTGCTTTTGTTGGGATGTGGATGGCTCTGAGGTTGATGGTTTAAAACCACCTCTGAACTAGGGCCTACAAAAAGTTCCCCGAGCAGGTATAGTATAAAGGGCACCCATAGCCTTAGGTGTGTCAGAGTCTTTCTTTAATTTCTCTATGTTGATATCAACAGCTGGGCCAAATAAGTGTGGTTTATCAAAAGGCATATTGAGTACTGCCTGTTGTATCTCAGGTTCTTACCCTGAAGTTCTTAGCCATATGAGCCTTCTGATAGCCACACTGGTGTTAATACCTCCTGCTGCCGTGTCTGCTGCATCTAAGGCAGATCTAATTTGATTTTCAGAGATAGCCTAGCCCTCTATACCTATCTTCTGTGCCCTTTTTTGATGTTCTGGTGGAAGGTACTGTAAGAACTCCTCCATCTGATCCCAATGAGCTCAATCATATCTTGCTAATAGAGCTTGAGAGTTCACAATTCTCCAGTGATTGGCAGCTTGGGTTGCTACTCTCTTCCCTGCTACATCAAACTTGCGACGCTCCTCATCTGGGGGAGGAGTATCTCCCGTGGACTGGCTATTTGCCCTTTTCCTCGCTGCACTAACAACAGTAGAGTCAGGTGGCAATTGTGTGATAAAAAGTGGATCTGAAGGTGCAGGCTTGTACTTTTTGTCCACCCTTGGTGTAATAATCCTAGCCTTCACTGCTCCTTAAAAATGTCATCTGCATGTTTAAGCATGCCTAGGAGCATTGGTAGGCATTGATACTCCTTATGAGTGGTTGATAGTGTATTGAATAAAAAGTAATCCCCTATGGGATCTAAATGCAACTGCACGTTGTGATATGCAGGCAGTAGGCCTTCAGGTGCAATCAGGATCATTGGATGAAATAGGGTCGGGATCATATAAATCCCATGGGTCTATATTGTAATGAGTGTCACCCAAATCATCCCCATGTGTAGAGATAGGGGATTGTGGAGGAAACAATTGTGTAGGTGAAGGTGGTGGTGGTGGAATATCTGGTGATGGAGAAGTAGGAAGCAAAGGAGAATGTGGTGGTGAAGGCTGATGTACTGCCTTTGGTTTCTCCTCATTTATAAATATCTTAGCAGGTAGAGGCCCAGCTTCTAAAGTCTCTTGGACAGTTAACTTCCTTTTAGTTATAGAAGGAGGAGAAGCAATAATCCTTCCAGTGCCTTTATGGATTTGGATTCTGCACTGCTTAGCATCCATCACTTCAAGTATGAGCCTTATTTCTGAAGACTCCTCTGTATCTGGAGCATATTTTCCACCCACAGGTCTTTGCTCCGAAAGTTTGGAGACTGAGGGGGTCATTACAACCCTGGCGGACAGTGTTAAAGCGGTGGTAAGACCGCCAACAGGCTGGCGGTCTTTTTTTCAGTATTATGACCATGGCGGTTACAACCATGGTCATCCGCCGCTTCTCCGTTCCGCCCGCCAGGGTGGAGACGACCGCTGGGCTGGAGACCTGGGTCTCCAGCCCGGCGGCCGTCACAATACCGCCTCCGGTATTTTGACCCGGCTTACCACCGTGGATTTCCAGCGGTAGGAACCGCCATGAAATCCATGGCGGAAAGCACTATAAGTGCCAGGGAATTCCTTCCCTGGCACTGATAGGGGTCTCCCCCATCCCCCACACCCACCCCGACTCCCTCCCCTTCCCCCCCCACCACCCCTGCCACCCCCCAAAGGTGGCAGGGCCCCCCTCCCCACCCCGACTCCCAACATCACTTCACTCATACCCCACGACATGCACGCAGGCACCACCTACACACTTACACGCACACACACCGACATACATGCCTACATCCACACACACAGTCAGACACGCACACCCATGTACAGACATACATGCACACATCCATACAGACATACATACAGACATACACGCACTCATTCCCAAAACACGCAACACCCCCACAAGCATACACGCACTCACACACCCCCTCTACATACACAGACGCACACTCCCATGCACCCACACAACACCCCCCCACCCTCCCTCCCCTAACGGACAATCGACTTACCTGTTCCGTCGATCCTCCGGGAGGGGACGGGAGCCATGGGGGCTGCTCCGCCGACACCACACTGCCAACAGAACACCGCCGTGCCGAATCACAGGACGTGATTCGGGGGGCGGTGTTCTGTTGACGTGGCAGTGGAGTAACCTCCACTTGCCCGCCGCCCGCCAGTATGGCTGTTGGCAGCTCTCCGCCCTAAAAAGGACAGAGAGTAGCCAACAGTCATAATACGCCGAGCGGCAAACCGCCACTATTGGCGGTCTTCCACACGGCGGTCCCTCGGCGGTCTTGTTAAAAGAACGCTGAGGTTGTAAAGACCCCCTGAATGTTTTAGTCGGGCCGAGAATGTCGGCTCCAAAGTAGTGGATGATAGTTTTTTGGGCTTCGAAATGGATGGTAGGGTTTTCAGCTCGAGGTGGAAGTCTCCGCTCTTCGATCCATAAACAGGTGTGGAACGCTGTTCGGTAGGCGCTGAATGTACTTTGATCTTTTTCGGTGCTGAACCCGTGGGTTGGTCATTGGTATGTATTTTTCGGGTCCGACCATGGCCGGCCAGCAGTGGTGGACCCAAGACCAGTGCTGATGTCTTTTTGGTTGCCTTTAGTTGATGGGAAGAGGCTGATGTACTCACGTACTGCGCTGCTGGAATCGATTAATTGTCCACATCTCAGTCTCGGGCTGAAGCAGAGTCTGCAATGAAAACTGCAGTCTGAGCTTGTTCTTCTCTGAAAATGTTGGGGGGCGTTTGTTCTGACGACTTGGACGCCATCTCCAACAGATGTGCTCATCGATCCCTCAAAGTTTTCTTAGAACGGAAGGATCAACACGCTTTACAGCCTTCCTCCCTGTGATCCGGAGAAAGACAGAAGTTGCACACCGATTATTGGTCGGTGTATTGGAACTTGGCGTGACACCTAGGGCAAAAGTGAAACGGAGTCCGTTCCATCAGCCTGACATAATTCGACAACCACAAGTCGAAGTAGGCCACAGAAGGGCGCAATCACCCTAAAAGAGTGTTTAATCGATCCCGGCGATTGCAATCGGATCGAATGTAAGTGAGAAAACGTGATCAAAAACAATACCAACTTTTAAAGAACGAAGAGAGGAGTTCAGATAGTACAAACCGAGATCTACCAGAGCGAGATAAAACATGTCCAAACTTGACAGTGGAAAGAAAACAATCTAACAAATATGCCCAAGCACACTATCACCAAGAGGAGGAGTCATTCGATCTCGTGACTTAAAAAAGTCTTCTTCGAAGAAAAACAACTTGTAGCACTCCGAGCCCAACACTAGATGGCAGACTTACAATTATATAAATGCTGCTATTAACAGATTTATTGATAATAGATCTGATTGTAAATAAACATGTGTCCTGTAACTAGAACTAGAGTTAAGATATTCCTAGGAACCTTCCTTGTATTGGTATTATTAATAACTATAGCAATTGTTCTAGTGATTTATCTCACCCCTTAAACAGAGAAGATGATATATTTATCACAGAATGCAGTACATCATTCCACAATAGACAAAGACAAACTGAAAACGTTCTTTGTAGACTTTATGAAAGATGATTATGCAATGAATGTTTATTCTAATTAGTGCAAAAATACACTAGAGCTTTAGGCGTTAAAGGTTGTTTTGTCAGTGCCCATATGCCTTCTTCAGCAGATGAACAAGTCTCATATCATCACATACCACTCACTTATGGTACTTCTTGCAGTATATTGCTTAGCTTAGCATGTACTATTTTGAATATTATTTTTCAAGTTATGAAATGGTGCTTTCTAAAGTACCACTAATGAAAGACATGAACTTACATCCAAAAGCTAAAGAAATGGAGACAGCCTGGTACTACTTTATTCCCTACTTTCCTGTAAATACAGTTAAAGCTCATACCAGATATTTAACATGGAAAATGAGTAAACAAGAGAAAGTTTTTATACAGATGTTAGAAGAAAGAAATGAAAGACTTACAAGGGCTGAGAACAATAAGAATGATGTGCAAAAGAATGTATGGAAGAGAGAGGAAGATGAATTCAGGAAAATTATAACTGCACCTAAACTAAGGTTAGAAGAAAGATTGACTGGAAAGATATGTGTGTATAAATGACGAATACCAGGGAGAAAAATATTAGTAGGAAACAGCAAGTGTGAACATACATTTGAATTATCAGGAAGTGAATAGCAAATTTTGCAAGACTTGATCCAACCATACCAGGAGCGTATTTTATTTGTGAAAAGAATGCTTATTTCAAATTACCTGCATTTTGGGAGGGAATATGTTATTTAGGATTATTCTTTCTAAAAATGTATCATTTAGATTCTTTAGATGTGCTGACAATGACACCAGCAACTAGAAGATATATGATAAGTGTTAATTGAAGAGACATGGATGGTGGAAGACATTTTTCAGGCAATCATTCGAGCTGTGGGAGTAGTACTGAATTAAAAGAAAAAGTATCCACTATAGTAAATAGAATAACTAAAGGTACATCTGGAGCTGTATTGCTAGAAAACTAATGAGCTTATTGCAGTTAGACCAATGGTTTTGCAAAATTGTTCAGCTTTAGACATTCCTTTTGTTGAGAAGGGCGGAGTCTGTAAAATGTTAAGAATTGAAAATGTCTACATTTATATTCAGGATGAAAGCAAAAAGATAGAGGCATAAGTACATAACATTACTGACCTGAAATTAGATTTAGAACCTTTGGAGACTCCAACTGAAGCTGAAAGTGTCTCTAAAGGGCTTTCAATGGTAGGAACATGGTTAAAAGGAAAAGGAGGTGAAATCCTTAGCTATCTACTAATCCCTATTATAGTAGTGATAATATGTATCACATCTCTTTATAGCTTTTGCACAATAATAGGGGCACTAATGAAGACACACCGAGAAAACAAATTAAAAAGAAGAATGTAAAAGGATTTTGAAATTAGTGAAAGTGAGTGAATAAAAATTAAAAAAAAGTCAAGAATATGAAGTAATTGAAGAATAAATCACTGTAGTAGTTTTATGATGGTTCCAAAACATTACGGGGGATTGATAAGGACCCAGTGGAAAAATAAAAATCCAAATAAGAATTACTAACATGAGAGTGGATTTCTAGTCCCAGAAACTGTAATTGCTTTAATGTTCAAAAGCATGCTCTAAACTTTATATAACCCGTGCTGCATGATTAGCAGAACTCGCTATGCTGGCACATATTTCTATTAGATGTTTCTTCTATAACTTCTTCATGACTTGAAAGATGCTACAAACCTGTCTTGAGACAATAAAACCAGTATTGACTACATCCTTTCCCACCTACTAAACTGCTTTGGTATGCACTGACATGTATTTAGAAAAAACAATCCGCTGGTATGATAGAAAACTTAACTTTATGTGAATAATGGGAATTGAGTTGGTATTACACTTGTGTATGTAAAATTGTTCTAGAAGAAGAGAAGGAATGCTTGTGAAAGGAAGTACGAGTATCCAATCCCTGCTGTTTGTCAAGGGAAACAATTTTTAACTCTGCAACATCTCAAGAAAGGTGTACTTTTGTTAATAAATGTAGCAAAGTAATTATAAAAGCAAAGTAATTATAAAAGGTGTGCTAGGGAAAGAGCAGGGGGAGACAGGGATGACCACCTTGGCTTCTGCTTTGCCCCACTACTCCTTCTGCCGCTGCTGTCAGAGCTGAGAGCTACACATCACCAGAGAGCGTTATACTGCAACTAAGCTATAGAATGACTGAGACCGTATTCTGAGTGGCTGCAGTGAGCTGACTGTACTAGCTAGGGAGAGCAGGTTTAAGTGTAGAGAACTTCATGAGAGCCATCCGGCTTCATATCTATTGGGTACAACAGGGTTATTCATTCCGCTGCACATATTGTATGAGGCTGAGAGAGTCAATAAATTGTTTCAAAACAGTATGCTAGCCGTAAGCACATTAGACAGATAGACATGGGAATTAGAGTTATAGGACCAGACTGAAATGTTCTTTTCTAACTTTCCCCAACTAGAAGACAGTATTATTTCAACTTTATTACATTCTGTATGACAGAAATGAAAGTAGGCACAGATTCAGGACACACTTCATGCATGTTATAGTGACCTTTTGACTTTGAAAACTATATTACTTAAGAAATATTTTAAACTACAAAAACTCTCTTTATTGACTCTGCAGTACTGATCCGTTAGACAACTGTACTTTGATTGTTTGCAGATTATAAAATTTCTCACAGCCACTCTCAGATAAAGATCTATACTGAGGCTCCAGGTAAAGAGTAAGTGGTAGCAAGGAAAATTAGCAATTGGCCCATCAAATTTTGCTGGTGTATTTAGTAAGGCAGTAGTGTACCCAACAGTAACTGGAGGTTGTGGAGGAAAGAGCAGTGGCAGCTGGGACTGAGGCACAGAGGACAGATCTTTCATGTTAGGCAAAAGGTATGGACTAGTCAGGGCAATGGGAAATGTGGTTCCCGGACAATTTAAGAGGCAGTGGAGACAAGCTGCCTCACAACTACTTGGTTATGTGGTTCCCTCGTTGACTAGTCCATTGACTGTTTTGAGGCTTGCACTTTTGTTTCATTCATCCTCTTTTTTTGCATTTTATATCCTTTGGATGGAATGTACCTTTGATAGCTGCTCCTGTGTCAGCACCAGACTTTCTATTCTAGGCTTCAACAAGTGACTGCTGCATTTCGATGGGTACTGTCTACTGATTCTATCAAGCGCAGAGAAGGTCTCCAGGTATGTCTTGATTTTGTCTCCAGCATACCCATTCGGAGCATTGGGTGAGACCATATTCGTTGACACCTAACTGAGTTACTATACTGATTGAAATGCACAAACATCTATAATTACTTTGTGTATTTGTATCATTAGTCCAGCATGATGGCATTACTGTGTAAGCATTGCTACTGCTGCTTGCTATTTGAATGGTGTGAGCCATCCTGAATATTTGTAACTCAAATTCAAGACATGAGTTATTTCTTCTTTTACTTTCTTAGCCCAAACTTTCCCCAATGACAATGAGTTGGTACAGGTTTTTGTTTTGCTCCCTGCTGATGAATCTTTACTAGTGAAGGATTGGTGAACAATCATGAGAGCCCATAGTAAAAACTCCACCACATGTATATCCAGTTGTGACATTACCAAGGTGCTGAAACATCAAACAGCTTGTGCTGGGATTTCCGAGTACACAGATTGACTGATGGAATAAGGCCCTGCAGGTTAGAATCCACATCCACCTTGATTGCACTCCGGGACCTGAAATTTGTGCTGTGGGGCAGCTAGGTCAGCACTGATCCTTATTGAATCACATTGTTGGAGTCTGACAAATGTCCTGTCAGAAACCTTTTCTTTCCCTCATCTAAATCTGCCCTTACTAGGAAGAGGAAAGAGAAGAGATGAAGATGAGCAGCAGCTGAGGCTGATCTGCCAGGAGGCCTTATGGAGGCCACTGAACAAATCTAAAGTAATTTTATTCAAAGGGCCGTAGGAAGAATTTCTCAAAAACTGCTTTTGGGCAGATTTCTTGGTGGGAGTAAATCTGTAGAAGGGCAGTGAGGGAGATTACCTGGTGCTTTTGTACAAGTAGTCATCAAGCTCAGGATTTGTTCTTGAAACTTGAAGACTTAGGACTAGGCTAGGAGTCTCTGGAGGCATATCAAAGTTCTTGAATTCCCTAATATCGTTTAGGTTCACCTTCTTAGCTTCATTTTTCCCTCAGGTGTGGGGGTTGTGGGTTAGATGGAGATACAGAGAAATACAGTTGAAGGAAAAAGCAAAATGTGTACAAGCATTAACAGTCAGGGAAGCACTCTATCTAAGGGCTTCTTGCAGGTATTCAGGGCCATATTTATACTTTTTGACGCAAACCAGCACCAGCGCTGGTTTGCGTAAAATTAATTACTGCCGGCTAACGGCATTCCAATGCACCAGGTGGGCGCCTTATTTATTGATTGACGGTAGCCGGCGCTGCGTGCTGGTTAAAGTAAAAAAAAAATTACTAACCGGGCAGCGCAGGTGTAGGGAAGAATGGGGGTTGTGCATCAAAAAATGGTGCAAGTCAGGTTAGAGTAAAAAATCATGGCTCTAACTGGACCTGCGCCATTTTTTGACGCACAACCCCCATTGAAATGACTCCTGTATTAGCAAAGACAGGAGTCATGCCCCCCTGCCCAATGGCCATATTTATACTTTTTGATGCAAACCAGCACCAGCGCTGGTTTGCGTAAAAAAATTACTGCCGGCTAACGGCATTCCAATGCACCAGCTGGGCGCCTTATTTATTGATTGACGGTAGCCGGCGCTGCGGGCTGGTTAAAGTAAAAAAAAAATTACTAACCGGGCAGCGCAGGTGTAGGGAAGAATGGGGGTTGTGCATCAAAAAATGGTGCAAGTCAGGTTAGAGTAAAAAATCATGGCTCTATCTGGACCTGCGCCTTAGCAAAGACAGGAGTCATGCCCCCCTGCCCAATGGCCATGCCAGGGGACTTATGTCCCCTGTGCATGGCCATTGGGCACAGTGACATGTAGGGGGGCCCAAGTTAGGCCCCCCCCCTATGCCACATAAAATAAATACTTTCCCCTACTTACCTGTACATACCTGGGATGGGTCCCCCCATCCATGGGTGTCCTCCAGGGGTGGGCGAGGGTGGCAGGGGTGTGCCTGAGGGCAGGGAAAGGCACTTGTGGACTGCTTCCATGGTCTACGACTATGGAAATTAGCCCACAGGTCCCTTAACTCCTGCCCTCACCCAGGCGTTAAAAAACGGCGCAAATCAGGCTGGGCGCCATTTTTTAAGGCCCGCCCCCACCTGTGCGTCAGTATAATAAGGCGCACAGGCCTTAAAGTCATTTTTTGGACAGGAACCCCTAACTTGCATGTCATTAATGCAAGGCGGTTTCACGCATCCAGAAAATGATGCACATTGCTCAATTTTGACGCTTGCAGGGTCGACGTCAAAGTATAAATACGGTGTTAGGTTTGCGCTGAATTTGTGTAAAACATTTTGACGCAAATTAGGCACAAACAGAGTATAAGTATGCCCCTCAGTTTCTTCCATCTTCTGCCAGGCTGTGGCTTGGAGAATGCCTTTAATTGACGCCATTGTGGAGGATGGCATTGCCACAATACAGATGTAAAAGAACTTCAGCAGTTCTGAAGTTGGTCTCTAGGAGGAATGGTTTTACTTTCTTTCATAGAAAGAAATGGTACTAGGCTGTCTTTATTTCTTAGTATTATTTTACTTCAGTGTGAGATTGGTATCCAGAGATGTGTTCTAACAATTTTTGAACAATAAATATTAGGGAAAACTCATGGTGGATGCAGGTAGAAAACACCAAATCATCAGTTCTGCTGCAAAAAAACCTCTGTTTCACTTTGAGAACAATCATAATTGTTACCTCAACATGTACTAAATAGTGGGGTGCAACTGCAGATTTCTTTTTCAAATACATCGGTGTACAGCAATATGAACACTTGTGTATATGGAATTAAAGAATAAATATAGTACAGACTTCTTATGAATGGCCACTGGAAAGCATGACGTATAACCTAGATTTGATAATTTGGTTTTAGTTGGGTTACAAGTCTAAACCACACTTTTGTAGCTATGAAAATTTAAAATAGCAGAAAATGAAAGATTGTTTTTACATTTACAATGTCAAATGACCTGCTTAAATGTCAATATGTTTGCCCAAGAAGAAATGTCCATTTGAAACATGGACATATTTTTTGACATTCAAGCTTTTATTACTTTATAAGTATCACAAAGATATCTTTCATTTGACAAATAATGAAAATTTGGCATTACATGTAATCATATCTTGTACACATAAACAAAGACCTACACTAGGGAGGGGAATAATAGAACATGAACTCCTTACAAGACATAAAATATAGTCTGTATACTTTATTGTGAATGTTTCAGCTGATAGTCAAAACATACAATCACTGAATTAGAGCCGGACATAAAAAGGGACAACTATTTGCAGCATGCAAGTAAAAGTTCAGCGATAACACCAAATACATGTATGTTAAAATCACAATAAGAACTAAACAATCACATAAAAAGGTAATTATATTCGTAAGATACTTAAACAGTTCCAAATCAGTTATATATATAATCACTTACTTGAAAATGGTGAAATGAGGCTTTAAGACACTCACTTCATAGTAGACAGCATATCCAAATCACTCAGTATTGTGCTGCTTAAAAGGGGAGGATGTCCAACCAACCAACCAACATCCTCTTATAAAACCAAAAGGGAATGGTCACCTGAATAGTTGGGTGTTTAGTTGGTTTTGCATACTGTAGTCTGGTATCACAAGTTCTATCTCTTTGACTAGATAACTACAAATCTAAGCGGGACACTTTGTGACAGGGTGAATCTGCACATGACACAAAGATATATACACAGAATGTATATAAATGTGAAGCAAATATATGTCTATCTTAATATATTCGGAGGAATGACTATGGAGTGGCTCATAAGACATTGAATTATAAGAATTTTATGGTTGCAGTAGAATGGTGCATGGGTTTCCACAATTGCCTCACTGCTCATTTACAGTTGATGTCACAGGGTGTTGTTTCTACGTATTATACATTTTATATGGCTTCTGTAATGTAGAGGTTGTTTAGCTTGCTTAAGGTTTTAGCCCTGATGAAGTTGTGAGTGGGATGAAACATGTGTTGGATAAAGCTGGAAGACTCAAAACAATAAATCTACATGAACTTCTAAGGCTGAAAATTCAATGACTGAAGAAAATATTAAGACTGCATATATACTTGAATGTGTGCTTGGGTCTGTAAGAATATGAATACAATCAGCCTACCAGACAGGTACCGCATATCAACCATTTGTTTTTTTCATTTCTCAAGAAAAGGCAGGCAGACCATAAATAAGAAGTGACAGTGCAAAATAGATCAATATCATCTGTCCTATAGTACAATCAGAGGCATAGCTTGGCAGGTGGTATTTGGAGTGTTACACCTCCCTGAAGAATGTATTATGTGGTAAATAGTTGGGTACAGGTGCTTTCAGTCGGGTATGGTGAGGTGTCTTTCAGATTTTACCGTAGATTTCTATATGGCACACTGCCAAAACACATACACACACTTTCTCTCTCTCTCTCATCTCTGCCTTAAAAATGTGTTAGTTTGAAAACTGTTGTGTTTTAAGTACCCCAAACAATCTGCACTGTTCTCTTTCCACTGCCTCTTAAGCCAAGGCCCCCTCATATCCTGCTTCTGATAATATATAAGATATGCCAGTGTGTTTGTTGGGAAATCTGAAGGCCTCCCCCCACCCAGTGTTACTGAACCAGCTATGCCCCTGAGTTCAATGATAAAGCATCATGATAAGACCTTATCACAAACTTAGGAAACATAGGGCAAAGCCAATTGCACCTTTGGCTGGCAGTTTATGTGCACCCCCCCCCACCCCACCCAAAAAAATTAATATTGTATCCTTCCCCCTAAAGTGCATGTACAATCTTGGGACAAGTGTGCCACCCATTTGAAATGGCATTTCCTAGTTGAAAGTTACGCTAACATGCATTTCTGTTCTGGGCATAACAGATCTAGATATACAGTTTGACTAACTCTATAATGTTTGTGTTGTTACTAGCAGCAATACATTTCAACTGCTAGTATGCCTCCTTGACAGCTGCAGTGCTCTTACCATTTGTTTGACTGGGGTCTCACCAGAGATAGTCCAGGCCTATTTGATTAAGTATTTTGCTTGTATGTTCTCCACAACTATGTCCCGTTGTACTTTCTATGCCTAGTACTTCCATAGCAGACTGCAGGTACACACATGCCAAGTCATTTCTCTTTCAATAGATCCAATATAGAACCGGTCTTAAGGCAGGTTGCATACCCAGTTCTGCATTCAGGGAAAGGAAAGTGGATCCAGGACCCATTGTTAACAAAGTACGTTGGAAATTATTTTCCACTAGTTGCAGGCCCCTGGCTTTGTTATAACCCCATAGCTCTACACTATAGAGAGCTGATGCAATAGCTTTCTCCTTGTAGACCTTCAAGGTAAAATGTAGCAGCTGGCTGCCTATCATTTTGGCAAATCTAAGAACCACATTAAAGCATGCTCTTAACTTGACTGTGGATTTCTCCAGATGGGGCTGCCACATAAGTGAGCGATGAAAACACAAACCTGGATAGTAAAACTGATCAACCTTTCCTAATGGTTCCCCATCTATATTAAATTACTTCCTTAAGTGCAAACCTCTTTTCATAACCATGACCTTAATTTTCTTGCCATTAAAATGTAGATGTTTTTCTTTACAAAACCAATAACTTTATCGAACAGAGCATGCATGGGGGTTTCAGTTAAACACAGCTGTACTGTGTCATGCACATATACCAAAATTAGTACCTTCTCATCTCCTAAGTTGGGGCAATCCATGCAAGCCTTCTCCAGAGTGGTATTAACATGATTTATAAACAATTTATATAGGAAAGGGGCTATTACACAGCCTTGCTGAACTCCAGAGGAGATGGGGAAGTGGGGCTGCATTCCCTTGCTGGACTAAAATCAAACTATGGGATGGTGTCTGACTAAAGCTAGGCAATATAAACTTTGACCAAGATGTCAACCCAGAATTTAGGGTCTGCTATGAAACATCCACAGGGACCATATCAGGGTCAGTATCTTTATTAGACTTTTGGTGCCTTTCGCCTCTCACTACCTCAGGGCAAAGAAGGTGCAAACTGCCAGTAATATTAACATCAGGGATTTATGACGTGCACCCAACAGTAAAGGACTTGTCTGTACAGCTTTGTGAAAATGGCCACCCACCTCCTAGCCCCAATGTAATGTTCAGCCTTTTCACCACGCTTACTACACCCCAGTGAAACCACTTCCAGAACTGCTTGGAGTCATTTGCTCTTACTGTGACCAACAAGATGCTCCGTGCTTTGGCCTGACCCTCTGCTTTTTTGCGTGGGCAGTTTTTTTACGTTCACCTTAAGTCCAAGAAGTGCGCTTCTTACGCAGGTGATGTTTCACACATCAATGCTAGGGAGAATTATTTTTGTAAAAGTAGCATTCTATATCATACTAGTCCAGTGGGTTGTTACTTTTGCAGTTTTACCACCTTACCGACCTTACATTAGTAGTTGTTTTCACAACCATCAGCTAGAGTAAGTCCTTGATATGTATAGGTGTCTTCTTTATGCCTTGTACTGTTATATCTGTAAGTAGGGGGTCATAATCACTTTCTGTTCTGCTGGTTATCTTCAAATCGATCACTCTGCACCATTCCTCAGTGTTAATCAGCATGTAGTCCAGTAAGCTTACTCTACACCACCCTCTATAAGAACAGCTTGCTGGGGTGTCAGATTGCATGTGCCCATCTATAAGTGTGTACCTGTGCTCATAAGAAAAAGGTAAAACTAGTACCTCCTTTAATTGTCCATCTCACTTCCTCAATACCTATCTACTTAGGCCAGTGATCCCATAACACTATAACAATAGGCTTATCTATCTGCATTTAAATCTGCAAAGTTGTGGTGTGACTGGCAGGCAAAGTAATCAATAGTAGCCATACACTGGGCACTCCAGGTTCACAAGTTACAAATCTATCAGTACAAAAAATGTATAGTGGATATATTTTTCAAATAGACACTACCCCTCAAAAAATCAAAACATGAACTGAGCCGAAAGGGAGATACATCTATTTCAAGAAACAAGTCATATTTAACTTTAACTATTGGTTCAATGTACAGACCAAATCAAGCTAAGTTTTCTTCAAGCTATTCAGGGGATTGGCAGAATTCAGAGCAATGGAAAATGTTGTTCGAAGTGACTGAGCTCTGAACTGATCTGATACTAGATAAATCAAGTGAATCAGACAATGGAGGGCCAATTCTCGCAGATTTTGTAGAAGGCAATGATCTACATGATATTAGGTGATTAATCAATCCCAGTAGAAAAAACTTAAAAATTATCTCATGAGTACACCAGAATATTTCAAGGATAGATGGCTTCTTGTCAATCAGCACACTATTCTTCCAGTGCAAAA
This sequence comes from Pleurodeles waltl, assembly GCF_031143425.1. Lineage (NCBI taxonomy): Eukaryota > Metazoa > Chordata > Amphibia > Caudata > Salamandridae > Pleurodeles > Pleurodeles waltl. Next base: position 769,164,119 of record NC_090440.1, read on the forward strand.
TTGTGCAGGGTGTAATCTCGGAGCACTTCCTGATTAAATAAGGACTGGATTCTGGCTGTACACCCTCCACCAACTAAAAAAAAATGATGATAGAGATATACATTTTCCAAAGACAAAAAAACTCTTAGGGAATCATAGAACACAATTACTGTGAAGGGAATTAAGGCATTCTATTTTAGGCCAAAGTATTACAGCCATTTGGAAAGACAATAATGAGAAATTGGAGAATACAGGATTCTGCTATTGAATTGACATACAAAAGCTATTAGAAAGCACCTAACATGCCAGTATAATCAAGACCTGACAGGTAAAATCTAGAAGAGAAATTTGTCCTTAATTTGTTTCTAAAATGGAATATACAATAACAAAATAGAAACCTACACACTACTCACATGGGGAGAAAGCAGAACCAATTAACAGTACATGTGAAACAGAGAAGAGCGCAAACATCACAGACTTTCTCAAGTTGGGTTGATGCACCATTCATTCCCCAAAGACATTACTGCAACATTTTCCATCTTTTTCAAAGGCCTTACAGTTTGGAGTATCATGATATTTCTTCTCCCAAGAATTGTTCCTGGTTTCCCTCCAGATCCCTGAAAAAATAGACTTCTGTGGGGGAAATTTCTGAGGAAGAAATACTGATGAAAATAGTGGACCTAGGGCCATATGTACGAACACATTTTCCCATAGACACAGAATGGGTAAAACCCTTTGATACATCTGGCCCCTATTTACATGCAAAATCCTGAGAGGAAAATGGCTTCCCAGAGGAGTTACACAAAACCACTGAACCCAGACTTTCATCGATGATCTATGCTGCATAAAAGAGGCAAAAAAAATATGACACTATGGGCCCCACCACAATCGCCCCATATTGTTTACATGCATGTCTGTATGTGGTATTCATCAAAACTGTAGCCATACAAGTCAACTAGTGATAGGACAGGTAGCTGGTTACTGGAATGTTACTGCACTGTGATGTGGTGTTTTGTAAAGGGGTGTGTCTCAAACCTTTCCCTAAATTTATGCAGTGTTGGGGCACTCCTTATATGTTTAAGGATATTGTTCTATATCCTGGGAACATAGCTAGAAAAGGTCTGCTGGCTTGATTTTTTCACTTTTTTTTCTACACTTCATAGTCCAGTTTAATGGCTGTCTGGCAGCAGGTGTGCAGAAGAGAGCCAGAAGAGATGGTGATCCTGTCTTCAAGATGAGTGGGGGTGCTGGTCATGATAGCTTTGTAAATGATGCCAGTCAAAGAAGTTGAGATCCTGCCAAGATCCTATCAAACAGTTTCTGAAGAGTGAGTTTGATCTTAGCTCATAACTCCAAAGTTGAATTCCTATCAAGAAGATTTTCAAGAAACCGCTTAAGAAAGCACTTGCTTGCCGGTTTTCCATGAGCATCTATGTTTGCCTCATTACTAGAAGCAGAAAACAAGCTTCCCACCATGTTGTACAAGGCCCCATTTTATGGATAAAAGAGTAGGTTTCAATGGAATTTTACGTCTAAGGAATGGTGGGCATATGCTTCCCCAGCTGCCAGGTCAACTGCAAAAGGTCACTGTCTACACCACTACCAGTATAAAGCATAACTCAACAAGGTTAGTTTGTCTGTTGTTTCCATTAGCTCTGGACCCTTTGCCCACAGACATTCTATGATCACAATCAAATGGGGATCGAAGGTGCTTCTGTGTGTGGATTTGTTTCTGCTTACACTGACATACCTAGATTCATCTCCGCGTGATATTATTGCTTGATCAATGTTGTTTCCTGGTGATCCAACCTCCAATTGCTTCTCTGTGGCTAGATTGTTAAAATGGTGATAACTTAATGTGATCATTACTTCTTTAGAATAATTCTCTCACTAGCTCATCAGTAGCTGCTTATGCACATTTATTAACTTATTTGTAAGGGCTGGTAAATGATATTGAGTAAAACAGCACAAGTGACATGCTAATATACCATCTTGAGGTTTACTCTCAACCCATATGCGCCCATATTACATAGCACTCTAATTCATATCATCCTATCATAGGGCTAAAAATACAAATAAATTGTTCTTAGATTTACATGGATTCACTCTATGATACAATCCTATGCGAATTGCATCACAGACTGCAAACCATACCCTACAACCTGTATAATTTTGAGGTATGCTAGTGAAAAACTCATAACAGGAACTATACTGCATCCATTTACACCCCTTTGGAATAGTGTTAAGTTTTAAATAAGTAGCCAAAAATGCACTGGCCTATGTAGTCCCACAATGAACAACTGAAATATACCATATCCTTGACTTACAAAATCATTCCACAAGAAGGCACCAAGGGGCCCTCCCTATACACTTGAATCTATCCTATCTCACAACTGGTGGTATATGCAGAAGGATTTTATTTGGTCTGCATAGTGTCTTGCCCTCTGAAACATTCTGAACCATTACAAAAACTGTCATAAGAAGATACTCAAAAAATGCACTTTGAGGTAAAGCTTCTCCAGGAGTCAAAATGCCAGAGATGTAGTTAAAGTAATTGTAATCGGATACATATTATATGGAGCTGTTCTCTATTACAACATTACTGGGATGGAATTAAGAATGCTATAACTGAGTACAGTTGTTTCTCACGCTTTCTGAAAAACGAATAATCTTGCATGACAATCCTACAGGTGGATCTTCACTGTAGTAATGGTGACAAAGTTTTGTATCATGAGACAGTACAAATCTTCTAGTCTGCCGACTCAAGAAGAACGACTTGCAGAACTGTATCTCATGACATAACACAATAAAGAAATCACACAACTAATTTAGAAAAATAGTGCAGAATCTAATGAATAAAATGACAAAGATATAATAAGAGGAATCTTATGAATTGTTAAAGATTTAAAGCAAAACGTGCTAAGGAAAGTAATGCAACAATCAGTGCATGAGTAACTGGGAGCTGAGGGGGAATTCAGGCTGGCCACAATGAAGTGCAGGTTCGATGCACCAAGCAGGTTCATCCCGGTCAAAGATTTTACCTTCCAATAGTCTTTGAAATGGAAATTGAAGTCCTCTTGCCGGGAAAGGTTGCAAGCTTTATCTGCCAAAGAACTTGCAAAGCCTGAGAGCCACCATAACAATGTCTTGCTGAAGCTGTTGATTTTGGTAGGAGAGATCGCAAGAAAGGGAAATTAAACTTTTATTGCTGACTAAATCCCCGCATTGGATACGTTGGATAGATATTTTTTGTACCTTCACCCACTCAAGATATCTTTGCCACAAGTCTTTTTTTATGGCATTCAAAATTCATCACCGGAGCAATCCTGGGATTGAATGTGACTGGGAGTTGAGGGTGATTTAATGCTGACCATAATGGAGTGCAGGTCTGATGCACCAACTAGGTTCAGCCCGGTCAAATATTTTACCTTCCAATAGTCTCTGAAAAGGAAATTGAAATCCTCTTGCCGGGAAAGGCTGCAAGCTTTATCTGCCAAAGAACTTGCAAAGCATGAGAGCCACCATGACAATGTCCTGCTGAAGCTATTGATTTTGGCAGGAAAGATTGCAAGAAAGGGAAATTAAACTTTTGTGGCTGACTAAATCCTTTGGATGGATTTTTTTGTACCTTTACCCACTCAAGATATCTTTGCCACAAGTCTTTTTTATGGCATTCAAAATTCATCACCGGAGCAATCCTGAGATTGAATGTGACTGGGAGTTGAGGGTGATTTCAGGCTGACCATAATGGAGTGCAGGTCTGATGCACCAAGTAGGTTTAGCCCGGTCAAATATTTTACCTTCCGATAGTCTTTGAAATGGAAATTGAAATCCTTTTGCCGGGAAAGGCTGCAAGCTTTATCTGCCAAAGAACTTGCAAAGCATGAGAGCCACCATGACAATGTCCTGCTGAAGCTGTTGATTTTGGCAGGAAAGACTGCAAGAAAGGGAAATTAAACTTTTGTGGCTGACTAAATCCTTTGGATGGATTTTTTTGTTCCTTTACCCACTCAAGATATCTTTGCCACAAGTCTTTTTCATGGCATTCAAAATTCATCACTGGGGAAACACTGGGACTGAATGTGACAAAGTCACACAAAATTTGACATCTTGGTGTGAAGTCCTGCAGACACTCCGGAGACTTAGAAGTCAAAATATGCCAAGTTGCAACTTTTCATTTTTTTGAACAGCTCCTTTTAATCACTTCTAAGGTTCCCAGGAACTCAGTGACTTACGGTCCAGAACCCACTGCAGCAGAAACCACCATCAGTGTCCAGTCCAGTTCCAGTCACCACTAGTCAGGTGTGAACTTCAGGAAAAAGGCTTTCTGCAGCGTGCTGTGTCCATGTAGCCAAACAGGTGGCAAGCCAACTGCTCCCTGGAGCAGACTTCTTAGTGCGTCAAATGGGAGCAGGTCCAGACTTCCAGGGCTCCACCCAGATCTCAAACAGCAGGTCTAGTTCTGTTCTATTCTTCTGCACATTGAGAAAGTATTCTGATGAGCTGCGGGTGTGTCATTCTGTTTGCCTTACACCTCAAACTATCCACAGTTCACCACTTTAAGGTAAATCCAACATAGAAGAATCCTTCTGTCTCTGACGGCAGCTTGTGGGCCAGCCAGGATAGTGTTTAGAGAAATGAGCAGTCCTCGTCTCTTAAACTGCACCAAATACGTTTTGTGCATTTGCCACTGTGCTGGTGGCAAGCTCGCTACAGAGGGCTTACAGAACAAAAAGGTCCCTTCCCCAGGTCTCCCACTATACTTAATGAATGGACCAGCTTTACCCTGGTGTTTTGTATGGTAATGGATCCTGGACCATCCCAGCTGTCCTTCCTGAGCTGACATCTGTTAAATACCCCACATACTGGTCTTCTAATGAAAAGGCCTAAACCATTATTCAAGCTCTAGGAGAACTTTTCATTTCTCATTAATAGGCATTATTGGCACAGCCATCTGCCACTAAGCTACTGCTAAGGCTCAGGCAAGTAAACTGCTTTTTTTTTTTAAGTTACATTGCCTAAATATTGATTAAAAATACAATTTTAACATTTTATTTGATTTTTAATAAACATTTATCTATAATTTAAATTATTCCAGTAGCTTGTTCGAAATTAGGCATAGCAGGTTACAATTATGTTCTGAATTCTTGTTTTTCTCCTAGGATAGCTATAGCCCTTTAAGGTAAAAATAGCTTTTTAGGGCTCGTCACTGTAGGTAAATGGCAACATTTAATTCTTGCATGTACCAATTTGAAATACTAGGAACCTTGCATTGAGTGCTAAAGGGCCTGTGTGGAAACGTATTTAACATTTAAAAATAAGGTTCTTTTCTGTCAAAAAGGGTTCTTGTGAAAGGTTTGTCTGCAGGTTTAAAAGCAGCATGAGTCAGGCTATACAAGTAGATATGAAAGCATTTTTTCTTTGACAGCCTAGTGGATGGCACAACATGTGCTGCAATCCACAGGTGATGTTTATCTTATCCAAACCATTGCTGTATTTCCTCTGCCATATACCATGGCTTTACTGAGAAGTTAAATATGCTCATTAGGGCTCAGCTAATTTTATCATGTTCTGGGGGGTCAGAGCACAAACACTGCAGACGGGGCAGCAGAGTCCATGTGTGCAAAGTTCAAAAACTAGCAGCATCAGTCTAAAATATGGGGTGCCCCACACAAAAAGAAGCCCTTTCCCCAACTCACATGAAAAGTGAGTATGCAATATGTTTTCCACAAACTTGTCTGTTAAAAGATACTTCTCACCCTTTCTCACACCCTTCACTCCATCCTTTTCCACATTCAAACACCTCAAGCTGCACCCCTTTTCTTTCTTTGCTGCTTAGGCAAAGGGCCGGTAACTTAGTGGAACTGGGGCCCACTCATATTTAGATGACTGCCATCTAAATATGGTTTGTGGACCTCAATAGTGTGTGCTACGTTTTACAGTGACTGTGGGTGATATTCTTTTTGTATATTTGAAATTTACTAATAAAGACATGTTAAAAGAAATGGCCTTTCAAGTGCACCCATACATCGTATTTCAGCGACATCTGTAATATGATTGCACCACACTTAGAGATTCACAATTTTGTTGTCTTGTGATTTTTATTTGTGATGAAGTTTGGGTGTCTCTTGCTCTGAATGGGTCTTTCTTTTGTGCCTTTGTGGGCACCTGGCAGTAATACAGGTGATTGTCAGAGACATGTTTGTGCATGAGTGATTGTTGAGTTATTGTCTTATTCCACACTGTGTGCCACTCATTCTTGAGTGTAGCAGATTCAGTATTAATTAGTTTTTTTTGTTCTAGGAAATTGTGTGTCTGCATTCAGTGTGTGTCTGTGTTAGGGAGTCGCTGACTGGAATTGGAGCGCAAATTATGTCATATAATGTTGATGTTGGTGTGGTCAGAGTTATAGTTGGTGAGAGTAAGAACACCTGACCAGACCAATACCGAAGATGCTGTACCTAAGAGGCTCGGATATAAACAAAGAATCTATCACCCTTGCCAAGAACCTCTCTTAAGGCCTAAAATCCTAGATTTTTACTTTTCAATGTCTGTACTTGAATCTTATTCCCATTATGTTCTTCCATTAATAGGATAACATTAATAGTTTTACTAGTTTGATTGATATAAAATGGACACTCATGCATACAAATCAGACATTTCTGACTCTTAGAGAATAATATACAAAATCCTTAAAAAGCTCTTTAATAAAGTGTCCTGTCATTTCATTTACCTTTAAGTATATAGTTAGATTCAACATGCAAAATCAAAGGATTGCAACAATCATAGATGAAAACATTGCTTTGCACATTTATGCCACTTGTTATTTGATTTATTGTGTTGGATTAAAAAGCAAAACATTTACAAAAGTAGAAAACAAATAGTCAGTTGATTAATGAATGGCAGTGCCTACTGAAAAACAACTAGTTTTTCGTAGTTAAATCACACTTCTATTGAAGAAAGACAGGTGTTGAATAATATGAGGCTCTCAAAGAAACTGCTCAAGGAAGCACATTTTATTAAGACATGTTATCAAACAAAATAATGTCAGGGCCACTGGAATTATGCTGCAGGACCAAATTATGCAGCAGGGTTGACTATCTTACGCAGCTAGAAAAGGTGAATTATATTGTGTAAGCGGCACATTTTGTGATATTATTACTACATTAGTTTGTCATTTTTACATGTTAATACTGTCTGGTTAATGGTTTTATCCAGTTAATAAATAGAGCAATAAGCACCTGAAAGGTCAACCTTTGTGAAAAACTTCTACTGCATGGCAACACACAATGCTACATTTTTATAGTTATGTGAAAATGCTATGGCATCGCATAGTTCCAGTGGCCATGCTTAAGGTCTATATGAAATGCAGCTGACTTCACTTTCATACTACTGAATCATTACAATGTATAGTTAATAGATGATGCACAGAATATACTGCTATTCTCTTATTACAGTCAATTTGTACCGCTACCCACAAAGATATATACTTTATACTATAATGACAAACATGTTAACTATCAAGTCATTCATGTGCCATGTCACATGTACCATGCTACACATGCATATCATATGTTGACTATGCAGACATACATTATCACAATCCTAAATTCCAGAGTCTATTACCTGAATGAAGATCTCAAAATACTGTTTCTAGCTTCCTTTAAACCTATTATGTTTTAAAAATATAGTCATATTCAAATGATTCCATACTTGTGCAACATTATGTAATGGGACTTTATCCCACTCTGTAAAGTTTTATGTGTGTGTTAATATTCAATATTGCACAATGTGTGATGGTTTCAGAGTCAGAGAAAAACATATGTGAATCAACTAAAAGCTATGCAAAGCATAACAATGTTGAAAGGAGGTTGGTGAGGTAAACAAAACACTTTGTGTCAGGTAAACATGACCAATCATGGGGTGCACTTTGGTGGCATGCAGTGCAACTACATTTTCTGGAATGTTCAACAATACACTGGAACAGACAAACATATGACCTTTAGAACCACTTTTCAGGAACTACTACTACTTGATGATAATGTGAAATTTGAACATGCATATAGTGAATAGTAAAAGTACAACAACAACAATGAAGACTACATTGAAAACATCACAGAATTTACATCATCCTATGAAATGGCTTTACTGCACCTGCCCTGAACCATCTTTGGCATTCAGTTCTGTGAGACTGATGCTTTAGAGTGATTTTATATATAAAGAAGAAAGCACATTTGAGCAAAAAATGCAAGTGTGCATGGGATGCATAGGACTTTTACTTAACTGTTGTAACTTCAAATATTTTGGGTTTTGTAGCTAGTATACACCCATCTAAGTACTTTGCATTACAAGTGCAGTTTATACATTGACTAAGATATATAATTTAAGTTACAAACCAATGTAATAAATACACAAATCTCACTTATGATGTGGTTCTGACCCATTACTCTGTAGAATGATAAAACTACTCAAAAATGTAAAATCTAAAATGTCATGTTTAACACAAACATATACATTTATAGAAATAAACAAAACCCCTTAAATAGAGAACCAGAAGCATGTATGTAAAACAAATGTATTCACAACAATAGACTTGCTACGTTGTTTGAGGATGGTGTTTGACATACAAAGAGAAATTAATAATATATTTTCAAGATGAATGGAAATACTACAGGTTTCCACTGCAGAAAAAGGACATAATTCACACATGTAAACCGACTATGGTTTAATTGTTTCTTGTTTAAGTCTTAGACTTTAATATCATCATACAAAAGTGACCAGGTGTATAATGTGATGTCTTTAAAATAGATGGGAGAACCATTTCTAAAATTGATATTTCCCTAAGTTTATTGTGAAGCATCTAAACCATTTTCATGCACCCACATATATAATCAAATGGATATACATACATTTCACACTTTCTTCAGCTGAGCTCCAGTGCAGGAGTTGACTCCAATAAGCAAGGTACGCACATATACTTCAAACAACTGCTTCCACATTACTGTTCATGCTACTCCATGGCCTGATGCATATTACTCTCAGAAAGTGAAAACCCAAAGCCGTACAGAGCAGCTGAGAAACAGTAGGCTGTTTTTGACACATAGTCCTGGTTAATACACATATGCTTCCATCAGATGATTCTAAGCAGATAGATGAAGCCCTTAATATAAAGTACCCTTAATAAATGTCTATATGAATTAAAAAAGATTTTTAAAAAAACTTTGTATAGATTAACAATTTTAAAGAAACATAAAATATGTTTTCTTGCATTTATTTCCTCAAAGTAAAGTGTTGTAATTTCAAACTGAAAATGAAAGGAAATTAGCCAAATTAATTATGTTTTTGCTAACAGAAGTGTTGGCTGTTCACAAAGGCACTGAACTACATATCTCTAGGTTGACGCAAAGCTTTGATGTGAGCAAAGGGAACACGCTTTAACAGTGGTCATACATAAAGAGAGAAAAAGATAGACAAGGCTTAGAAATAGTATTTAACCAACAAAGAAAATAATTGCATTTCCTATGAATTACTTGTACCGTGACTGTGTAGAAAAACATAAGAGGCATTTTAGTGCTTTACAGTTGTGTCTCCTAGAAACCAATTAATGAGCAGCATAATGTGTGTGGCATTTGCTTCGATCACTGTGCAAGCCATGCCACAATGCAGCAGTGTCATTGCAAGAGGATGAAAAAAGGCAGAAAATAAGCTGTAGGTATATATAAAATGTTCTTTAAGTTTTGTTCCTAGTTTTCAGTGTAGCAAAATTACTAAAATTTTAATTTGACAGCTTATGAAAATAAATACAGGTTTGAATAGAAGATTTTGGAAAGTACAAAAATCCATTTATTTGGACCTTGTGTTGCTCATTCTTCTCAAAGTATCACTATCCATCTAAAAGAATCCCTATTTTATTGAAATCCCAGGAAGTCCTTTAGAAAGTGTAATTTTATATAAAATATTTTGGAAAGTAGTGTAGAACGGCTTAGCAAGCAAATGTTTCAGAAATCTTCAGAATATATAGCATCAACCTTTACAAAATAAAAGAGTACAGTAAAGTGCATCTTTTACACTTTTGTTGCAAAATATAAGTTCGACACTAAACAAATAAAGGACTAATGTAGTAGTTTTAGGGTTTTTCTAGCTATGGCTAGCTAGGAACAATAAACTATATCTTATTTGATGCAATTTCCAAGTACGTAGAGAGCTAATCATCCTAGCCGTATCATAGTGAATTTATGCATAATGTTGATGTAAACGAATATCACTCCTTTATTGTGTATGTGTGCTTCTCAGGCCATGTAGTAAAAAACAAATTTAACAATGTCTGAAAACATCTAGGAATAAAGAATAAAAGAGCAATGCTGATCTGTGTTAGAGGAAGTGTGTTCTAAATAGAAATAAAGTGCAATAAAAGAACAAAGAAGGAAATGTTATGGACATTGTACATATATTTTCCCATAAAGCTAAACAAAACACATCTAAGGAAATAAGTGACAAGCCCAACAGATCATTTACATATAAAAAGAATCACATAAAAGTATTCATTTTATTTAGATTGTAGACTGATGGGGTTCTTTAACCTGCACAAACCCATTCCAGCCTTTATTTCAATGTAGAACTATGGGTTGTAAATGTTCAGCACTAGCAGTCTATCTCTAAAGAAGAGAAGTGGCTAACCAGAAGTAGAGAACATGCTGACCTGAATAAGATTCTGATTATGAATTTGGAAATATGTGGAAGCCAATGTTAAACATAAATGACTTTCACATGTTCCTCCAACTGATTACAACTGCTGAACTTTCTTTCTCCGCATGGAGACCCGCCTTGAGACCCTCACAGGTGAGTAGCTGCGTTTTACAAATATTGATTGATTGATTGATGGACCATTAGTACTTCTGAGATAAAGAGACAGAGACGAGGGATTTGAAAGGGTATGTGGGTGAAATGGAGAGGCAGGGACTGAGAGGTTCGAGATTTAGAGTTATGCTTGAATCCATGAAAATTATGTAAATATTTGAACAGCTCACACAAAGTACTAATTGGAATAATCTTTTGTTAAAGTGAATGTTTCAAATGATTCAACAATCTGAAAAAATTTATATTTTTTAGAAGTGTATTTTTTTAGATTTACTGTATGCTGGCATAAATCCATATTCTGAAAGTCTATTTTTCACTTTGAGAAATGATTTCCTTCAATAATTGACCATAATTTCAATTTAAACCTCTTGTAAGTGGCTATCTCATGGAATACTACTGACTAATGGGAAGTAATACGTATCTGCTGTAGGTGCTTCACTCTCGATTTCCGACAGCTTTTGTGAATACTAAGTGATCCAAACAGGTGTACTAAGGTTGGTGGGTGTCAAATTAACATTTGAGAAGACTGCCCAGACTCTGTTGAGTCTGAAAAGAGCCACCAAGAGCTGGATGTGATAGATGATTTTGCCAAATGTTATGTGGCACTGGATAATAGGGAGGTGATAGACCTCGGCAAATTGGCAAATTAGGACAGTAGTGAGTAGTCAATCTTTTTTTTTTAAATCCCATCACTGCAAATTATCCAGTAAGCTTGATGCCAACAGGGAGGTACAGATTCATAAGTTGCCAGTGCGAAAAATGTGCTTCCAGGAAAAAGTGTGATCTGAATCATACAATCAGTTTGCAGATTATTGTGCCCTTGCTATTGATTACTGACAGATGGGGCATTAGCTGTCAACTGACATAATTTGTGAATAATTGGTTCTTATCCATTTAATTTTCTGACGGAGTTAGACTGGATGATGTCTGGACGTACCTGATTTGACACAAAGACAGAACTTATTTGGGATGAGGTACTGTATTCATCCCTTGGACCTGTGAAGGTACATTGTACTTCAGCCATTTGCTCACTCATATGCTGGATCAGATGTTCTTAATTTGCACAATTTCTAATTGTTGAACCAGGGACACGTCATAATCCTTAATGATCCTGGCACTATGGCCCTCATTCTGACCCTGGCGGTCTTTGACCGCCAGGGCGGAGGACCGCGGGAGCACCGCCGACAAGCCGGCGGTGCTTCAATGGGGATTCCGACCGCGGCGGTAAAGCCGCGGTCGGACCGGCACCACTGGCGGGGTCCCGCCAGTGTACCGCGGCCCCATTGAATCCTCCGCGGCGGCGCAGCTTGCTGCACCGCCGCGGGGATTCTGACCCCCCCTACCGCCATCCAGATCCCGGCGGTCGGACCGCCGAGATCCGGATGGCGGTAGGGGGGGTCGCGGGGCCCCTGGGGGCCCCTGCAGTGCCCATGCCACTGGCATGGGCATTGCAGGGGCCCCCGTAAGAGGGCCCCTACATGTATTTCACTGTCTGCTGCGCAGACAGTGAAATACGCGACGGGTGCAACTGCACCCGTCGCACAGCTTCCACTCCGCCGGCTCGATTCCGAGCCGGCTTCATCGTGGAAGCCTCTTTCCCGCTGGGCTGGCTGGCGGTCTGAACGAGACCGCCCGCCAGCCCAGCGGGAAAGTCAGAATTACCGCCGCGGTCTTTCGACCGCGGAACGGTAACCTGACGGCGGGACTTTGGCGGGCGGCCTCCGCCGCCCGCCAAGGTCAGAATGAGGGCCTATATGTTTCTAAATGCTAAGGTAATCATCCATCTTCTTTGCAACGTCTAGTACTATCATTTCACCCATAATAGTTGCATGAATGTGAAATATCTGGGAATTCTCAGTTCTGAGAGAAAGTACTTTTGTATTGTAATGGAGCTGAACTGCTGGGAGGCAGCATTTATCTTGGGAATCTGACCCCTTTTAGTGATTAGGTCAGTTTAGTGTGCGGGCAAATGTATAATGATTTCACATTGCATCTCACTGCTATCAATGATTAAAAGAACACAATTTAATGACTGCTTTCAGTGGCATTTACTGAATCATACAGAAAATAGCTGGAACTACAGTGGGGGGACATCATGTTTTCTGAAATACAGCCAATCACATCTGCCAAGTAATAATGTTGTGTCCCTCCCTCCTGCATGAGAGGTTAAATGTCTCTTCCTGCTGCTCTTCCTCTCACCACAATCTCCCTTAGCGAAGTAAAGGCAATGAATCTTACCAAAACTAACCCAGAGATACCAAAAAACTATACAACATCTGTTGCCAAAATGAAATCCAATATTTAAGTGACCTTCTCAAAACAGGGGGGATTCATTATATGAAACATTAAATAAGATTCATTAATTAATTTTCCATATATCATTATAGGATCCTAAACCCAGTTACACAACAAATGCTGTACAATGTATATTTAAAAAGAAGTCAGTGTCCAGTAAGATTCTCCTACAGAAAGTTTCAACAATAGTAATCAACTCTTCTTTGTAAAAACATTATATACAGCATATCAATCAATGCATAGTCACTTATGTATGTTTGCATGTATTTGTTTGTTGATTTACATTGTCCAAGAGGCACCTTAAGTGGTATTTACCTCTGTTGACTCAAAGCCCCACAGCTCTGATCTGGCATCAACCTCTCCAGTGCTTCTGCTATATTTTTCACTTTGAATTTAGGGTAACATAGTTAGTGATGAGGGTAATGGAAGTCAATGTTTGCGGTGGGCACACCACATAAATCATATGTGTGGCAACAGTGAAAATCAAAGGCACTCACTTCAAAAGTACTTTTTTAGGGCATTATGAAAACTATCAGAACTCTGTATACACGGTTGCATAAACATGATCCTACTCAAATTGTTCTAGGTCTAAAGGTTGGCATGGACATCTCAAGGGCATGAAAAGGAACAGTTTGGCCAATAATTCAATAAAATAGAAGAATATAGTACCATTCTGTTTGTTTATGATGCCCTAAAAATATTTTTCATGAGAGAGATATTTGGCTTATTTTTTTCCACACGCCACATGCCTATCAAGCTGCCATTGCTTTCGCACCTGAAATTGCTCTACAGTTTAATTATGAGGTTCAAAGTTAATGTTGCTGAAAAACATGTAAGATTCGCTCTTCTAGTTCCAAAAGTAATCAAGTCAGAAAGTCCTAAATGATTTAGGTATTAAACCAAGTATAGGGCACCTGAAGCCTATTGTGAACTACATTCAGATCAGTGAGTTTTCTTCTTTTAGATCTCAAAAATACTAGGATACTGACAAGAGTCATTATGACTGAAACAACACTGCTAATTAAGCAATCAGATGGAGTAGGCACATTATTTCCTATGCAATCCCATTCAATGCCAACGGCAACTACATTTTGCAGGTAATAACACTTAGGGCATTATTATGACTTTGGCGGTTCCACTACATGACCGCCAAAGCCACAGTGGTGGCACCACCGCCATGGCAGTCACAACCCCACGAGGGTCTTACAAAGTTCCAGCGAGAACATTGCAATGCGCGTTACCACTAAGCTGACCTATAAGGGAGTCAAGGGAAATATCCTAGCACTCCAGCACCATCAAAATGCTCACTGTCTGTACAAAAGACAGTGAACATTCTGACAGTCCTGGGCAGGGGGCCATGCAGGGGCCCCCATGGCCACCTGCACTAGCTTTCGGCCAGCCTTTTCATAGCGAGATTCCCGCCATGAAAATACTGGCAGAAAGTGGGGTTGTAATCAGCCAGGTGGTGCTGAGTTCAGCGCAGCCCTGGCTGGTTACAACTCCGACCACCGTCACCACGTTGGGAACCAAATTCCTGGTGAGGATGGCGGTCCCCTGGTGGGTCCGCCCACCAGGATCGTAATGTGGCAGTCAGGCTGCCACAGTTGCAGAGGTCCAACCATCACTGTGTGTCTGGCGGTCCTTGGACTACCAGACTCCTAATCAGGCCCTTAGAAATGTCAGAGGCAGAAATGAAGGTCTCTAGAGATATATAGTTGTAACAATGTATCATGCACCATTGCAACTATTTTCAAGCCATGAGGAAAATGTTATATTCATCACAAATAATATTTACATATTAAATTCTTGGCTTCTTTGATTTGAATCCTTTCTCTTAGTTTGGTCCTGCTTTCTCCTTTCTTTCTTCCCTGGATGCACACATTTTAAAAACATAATGCAGCTTACATATTTCACAGACCAGCAAGAAGGGTGATGAAAAGATCATGTCCAGAATAAGGCATGCCATTTTTGTTTTTCATCAGATGAGAGCAAAAAGTTGCTTCTGTGAATTGTTTTTTTTTAAATAACAAGTACTATTATTGGTTGTTTTTTAACCTGTTGTAAAGGACTTCACAACGCAGTGCCCATTTCCAAAAAAATTAGAAAACAAACATCCAAAATGTGCTTGTTTTTCGTTCTGAAAACAAAATTGCTCACTCCTACTCACAAGTTTTTTGTAACTCTGGAATGTATTATAAAGTGAAAGTGGTACAATAGAAAGACTTTACTGAACTTATCTAATTTGATCTTAGTCAAACAACACCTTCTGTCAAATTTGAGAGATTACACATACTTTCTTAATATAACATTTATGACACCTAGTATACAAAATCTAATCTCAAACTGCTGGTGTACCTCCAAATCACATAGGATGACAGCCTTGTGATGTCACTGAAATTTATTAGCATTCCACACTGGTCCTCCGGTTCGGCTATGCGATCTCACACATCCCAAAATAGTAAATATTTTAACCTATGCACTGAACCTCACAAGGAATAAATGATCAATCCAATTTCTGAGGCAGAGATATTTTCAGTGGATTGCCAAAATGAAACATCACACAAATGTCACACAAATATTCTTTCCTTGAGGTGCTACAAATCCTTTTTCTATTGATTGCCATGATGAAATGAGACCTGTGGTTAAGTTCCTGTTGAGCGAATGAATAGCATAAGGCCATAAACGGCCCTCTGGGGCTTAACATTTGGATCCTGTAGATATTAGTCATACATATGACAGAACAATTAAATTAAGACTACAGTGGAATGCAGTTGCAATACATTACATCACAGCAGTTGCAAAATACTGTTTCTATCACTAGTGAATGTCATGCTCTTCTGTTGCAGAAACAGATCTATACATACACTGATACGTTTCAACACACCACAATTTTGATCCCTTTATTTTTTAAGACATTTCAATGAATACCTTCCTTTTTAATGATCTGGCACTGGGATAAGGTAACTTGTATATAGGCGTGAGGTGAATGACAAGTTTCTCCCCTGCACCTTAACCACAAAAGTAATTTGTAACAAAAGTAATTTGTAACAAAAGTAATTTGGAAATTGCCTAACATCGCAGCAATGATGGCTTACTAGGAAGGCAAAACTTTAGTAAGGTCTCTTTTAGCCAGCACTGATGTAAAAAAATATTTTAGTAACAAATATACAATGGCAGGTTTTTGGTTCCTTCATGATGGAAATTCTTCCTGGTATGCTTCAGGAGTTCTTTACTCCACACTCCTATATTTGGTAAATAAATTGTACAGAACTCGTAGCGTTGACTTTAAGTCACAATTCACAATATCTAGAATTGAAAAAAAAAAAAACAGTTAGACTCATGCATAATATAGAAGCAGGCAGTTAATTTGTTTATCATGATTATCACGATTATCGTGATCTTCATGCTCCTTTTACATGTAGATCTACCCTATGAGTATGCCCTCATTAGATGTCCATGATTTATAGGATGATTTGTTTGGAACTTGCATCAAGTGCAAATGATGAAATGACGCACTGGAAAAATAATCTCAACATGCCTAAAATTTATTTGCAAACATTATTTATTATTTGACATGTATTTTAAAAACACTAAAGAGCTCATTTAATTTAGAATTATTATGTTGCAAAATTCAACGGTAATAGAGAATTTTAGCTTCAGAGGTTTTGATACTATCTTCAAAAATAATATTATAAATTTGTTAAGAATGTTGTTCTTTCTTTTTAAAGCTACTTAATAGAAGAGTACACATTGAGACTCCAAAACTCTACTACAGTGTTTCACTAATTATGTATCCAAATATTTGCAACCAGAGACAATATAATTTAAACTACTAAGTTTCTCAAGTTAGCTGCTCACAATGCATTGTTGCTGGGCTGGATGAAATAGTAGCAATTTGGAGAAGACCACTTCATTTATAAGGCTCATTCTTCATTTCATTACCATTGTTCCGTTCTTTCCTGTTTCTAAGTGCCTCTTGTCCAGTCCTCTTTCAGTGTTTTAGTAAAGTTTAGGGTAGAATAAATTGATATGCATATTATCAGCATTACATAATTAAAGGTCAGGGGAGTGTCTAGTATAAAGGAACACAACCATCATATAGACAGCAATTCTTGAGATCTTTTTCTATCACACAGTTTTGACATTCCTCAAGGATGCCTGGACAGAATCAATTTTAGTTAATATGCTGGTCTTTTGGTTGTTAATAGTCTGTAGTCTAGCACAGGCCACACTGAAGTAGCAACAGTGAGGACAAATGATTAGTTTCTAGTACCAGACACATCTTTCATATCACCTCATGAATAAAAATAAGCGGAATCTGCATTCCAACTATAAAACAAATATGTCCTGGCATCTTTTCACACTATTATTCCTTCTTCTCTTCCTATGTGACTTTTCTTGTTCCATCTGCAGAGTTAAAACCAGCTGGATTACTCTGTCCCCATATGAAAGATAATATAAAAAAATGGGGTTGCAGAAATGGTGGTATTTGCACATTTCTCTCCTGGGTAGTCAGTCAATCTATATATGGACAAATAGTGAGCAGAGGATTTATCAGATTGTTCCACATTTTCATATATTGAATATGTGTGGAAATGGCTACCAATCTTACTCTCTACAACAAGTACAAAAAGACAGTTTGGACACTGGGATAAAGTTATGCTTATAAAAGGATACTGAACTAAACCATGCCTAGTACAGCCAGCGGCAGCTCCTCTGTAATGGCGGAGGAGCATCACCCCACTGCTCAGCACCAGCAAATACAAAATAAAATTATATTAAAAAATGTTATTATCATTTTATTTGTCATTCCCTGAATGAGCCATGTGAGTGTAGGATGGGGTGGGGCCATGACAGAGAGGAGGAGTGGTGGGCACTTTAAATGCGCATTTCGGTTTGGCATCTCTTCTTAATGCTTTGCAGGCTCCCTGTCCCTGGTGGAGCATTAAACTAGCACGCTCAGGCCAATACCAGCGCTGCTCTTATCCTGGGTAATAGCATGAGATCACCGTATGAATTGGTTGGGGAGTCTGGGACCTGTGCTGTGTGGCCGCCGGGAGCAGAGAAGTACTGAGGTGGTTGGCTGCGGCAGCAGCAGCGGCAGGTGTTTTTTTAAAAATTATTAATCCCCCCTTCCTCCCCTACACTGCCCCATCACTTTCGGTTGCCAGCAGCCGCTACTGGGGAAACCTCAAGATACTGAATGGACGGTTCACTTATTACTGCATCTCATTGAGCTGTAAAGCATGGCATATTGATAATGCCTAATTCTGAACACTTAAGGGTACAGAAAAAAATGAGAACAGTGTAGATCAATTGAAGTTAGAGTCCAACTTAATAAGAAGACAACTCCTATCCAATTTTCCTTCAGTGCTGCTCCTTGGCCATAACATTAGTTAAGATCTACCTGAACAGTTTATCTTCAGGAAGTCTGTTGACATTCAAGTACATTCGTTCCTGTGTTGTCAGCTCTGTCCAATTATCAAATGTGCACTCTTTGGACTCTGTACAGATGCCACAGTCAGAGATAGGCAAACTTCACAAGGTGGCAGTTTCAGAAGCTAGTTGGCGATAGACAAAGCCTTGGTGATGGAGCTCACCAGGGAGGTAATAGGCATGGAGGTAGGAGTTGACAGTAAGGCAACATTGCAGTGAAATGCTCACTTCATAGTTCTTTCTTATAATAGAGATAAATGCTAGGAGCATTTTCCGGTTAGCTAAAATTTGAATTACCTACAAATTCAATTAAAAAAATGATATGATTCATACCTACTTGAAACATACAGGAGTATTAACAGCTTTCACCTGTTTGCTTACTGAAGAATGTAATGTACATATAGTTCCACGGGTGGAGCAAGTCTACACATTCCTTAGCAATGCACACATTAGAGGGATCATGATTCTCATTAGTAAGTTGATAAAGTAAGGGCAGTAAGGGGCATCTCTGTTGGAAAGGTCTATGCACCAAATCAAGATGAGAAACAAGTGCTTACAAGACTTAGGAGGAACACATAGGGGGTTATTCTAACTTTGGAGGAGGTGTTAATCCGTCCCAAAAGTGACGGAAAAGTGACGGATTTACCACCAGCCGTATTACGAGTCCATTATATCCTATCGAACTCGTAATACGGCTGGTGGTATATCCGTCACTTTACCGTCACTTTTGGGACGGATTAACACTCCTCCAAAGTTAGAATAACCCCCATAGTCTCCCTCTTCCATAGTCATTCTAGGTGTGTGGAGAGGGGGTAAGGGGTACATCCATGGTTCTAATTATTGAGAGAAATCAATTTTTCAAGTAGAAGATAAAATTCTCTTTTAAAACATATTGCTAAAATTATGTTGTTTTCCTAATTAAACAGCCATAAGGAGTGTGACACTGTGCACATTTAAACAATGAAAAAATAATTGTGGGAAATGTGGAAATTAGGACAATAAGTAGAATCTTATAACTCTCCCACAATGGTTCTGTATATTGTTAAAAGGTATATGTATCTGTAATGAAAATAATTATGTTTGACCACTGACTTTGTGTTTCACCACTGTGCATATTAGTTGTTCAATGTTCACCAGTAGCACATAACATTTTGTATTCAGTTTAGCTGCCTATTGCCTTTATCGTGGCGCTAGACATTGCAGTTGAGACATTGCAGATGAGCTGTGTTTTTCCATATGGTAAACTAAGTTTTTCGTATTTTCTCTTACCGAACACAATAGTATGATAAGGAAGCGCATATTTTGTCTTTTTCTCTAGTGCAGGGAAGGACTCGGCTTTGGGAGAGACAGCCTTGAAAACTTGGCCAACTTTCAACGCTTGTTTCTTCCAACTCTGACCTACAGTAGCCAGCATATTTTGAATGTTATAAAAGGTGTCGCTGGGCAGCAGTGAAGGGAATTTTCCGAGACTTCAGTCAGGAGTGGACGTCAACTGCCTGACCTGTCCCGTGAGGGGGGAAAATCTCTTTCTCGCAGTTGAACAGGGGTCATCAACTTGCTGGCATGAGAGAGATGACGAGCAGTGATAGGCCCTACGGTGATGAATTTTGACTTTTATTCTCTGCTTGACAGTTATGCTATAATATAATAACATATATTTGCTGTGTACATTGCAGTTGAGAATCACTTTGATATATTTTACTTTTATTGCTGTTACTATTTTTAAACGTGTGCCTCCAAACTACTAATTTCCTCTCTCAGGAACCTCATGGTGAAGTAATAATAAATGTCTTCTTTAAACTAAGAAGTGCATTCCAAAGATTTTTGTCAGCTCAGTCATTAGTGAAAACAAAACAGCATCCCCTTTATCAACCAGTGTCTGGCTCTTGCAAACTCTAGTGCATATTAGGAAAGCAGTCAGAACTGGGCAAGCCAGGCCATGAAGTGTGATGGCTGGCTGGGCAACACTTTTGTGGGGACCGCACAGACCAGGGTACCCCATGAGTGGAGGTAGAGGGGCACTAGTCCCTTCTCTTAACATGAGCAACCATTCTGTGACAAAGTGCTGCTGAGGTTGCCCCCTAAATTTGGTTTTACTAATCCATAGGTAACTACTCACTTTGTGCAGCTATCACCAAATTGAAAGAAATTTGCAGATATGTAAGTCATTAGTTTTCGCAACTTCATTACAGAACTTATAAATGATGGCTCTGTTAGTGAGACAGAAATCATATGATAAACAAATTCTATTTCAATATTAACTTTATTTTACTATCTGCTGAACATTCTCAATTTTTGTCAGAAACAGGACATTTGGCCTGATTTAGATGTCGGGGGAGGGAATACTCCATTACAAATGCGACGGATATCCAGTATGCTGTATTACAATCTCCATAGCATAGAATGGGATCGTCATACGGTAGACGGGATATCTGTCACGTTTGTGATGGAGTATTGCTCTCCATGACTTCTAAATCAGGCCCATAGTCTGACCTTTGTTTGTTTACACAGTAGTGAGAGAAATGGTGAAGGGTGGTATTGGGGTTGACTCAATCCACAGACTCTTATTTTATTTTTGATGTAGAAGAAAAACATCAATGAATATGGATTTGAACGATGGAACACAGAAGACCTGGTTGAAATGTACTTGCTTGTTATGGTACAAACAATGTCCGCTACAGGTAGGGTTTTAGGGTTGAATAACATAATTTTCTAAAATAGCTAAATATAACAGACTGACTACTTGACACTTGCAGCAGGATGGCAAACAATTTCCTTATTTTCAACAGTGTTTAGATGAGAGTCCTGATCCAAGTGGATCAATTCATCTTCTTAGAATGGTAAATCCTGTTCAAGCAATAAAAACTTCTTGCCTTTCCCAATTTTAGGGTCACATAATCTGGGTTTTTAAGACTACTGACTGATTTTAGTTCCACAGATTAAAATGACAATGGGCTTCTGTCCTGCCTTTTTCCAAATATAGAGACCATCTTTCCTTTGATCCCTCCTCACTCCAGAAAAGCATTTGTTAATGAACTGATATCTTCACATCTAAAATACAAAAACTCCCTCTGTTTTGACCTTCAAATGTATGTGAATTAGAAAATTTAGGTAGTCAAAAATGTGAAATCTAACATCATACTGCAGCTTCCAATGAGAGAATGCATAGATAGCATTTTACACAAATATATTGCCTGTCAGTGTTTAATAAGATAATGTCTACGGTCATCATTATGGCACATTGTTCCAAAAACTATTAAAGCCACTCTTTCATTCACAACAAACCAAAAAATTACTTGCCACACCTTTTGCTAAGATCACATTCCCTCAAACCTTAAAACAGAACAAACAATAAATAAACAGCATGAGCTCCTGCTTATAGCTGAAATGCCTACCCAGTTCAAAAGGTGAGTTGGTACTGTCATAGAAAGAAATTGCCAGATTTATAATCCGGCGGACAGCCTGTTTCTCCACCAGGACGACGGAGTAAATTAGTCCATCACTCTGATGGAGGTACTGTTCGCCAGATTTAGAAATGATAGCTAGCAAGTGTGTATTTCTCAAAGCATTGCCTGGAACTTCTGTCATGGCAGTTCCTAATATTGCTTTATGCAGTTTGGTGCAGGGCTACACCAACAATATGGAGCCCTTCACCAAACTGTTTTCTTTTTTCTTTTCAAAAAGAATATCCCAAAGTGAAATTTTCTTTTTGAAAATAAAAGAACAGGCTTCCCTCACCATTGGATTCCTCTCCCATGGTGAGGGGAGCATGTAACAATTTTCACTGCAGCTTACCAGCAGGGTTCTCCTGGCGGAGACGAGCAGTGAAAAAAACCTGTAATTCCACCCATCTAAATTAGGTTGGCAGAATTAGAGCTCTATCTCTGACTGCCCTTACTCCAGAGGGCTACTGGAGAGATGTAATCACAGGGATATGGAGTAGTCTCCATTGCGATTAAACAGAAGGTCCACCCACATCTAAATATGGGGGAGAAGATCATTATGTTGGCAGTAAGCATATTCATCACCATTACAACGGAGTATGCTTATCGCCAACATATATATCAGGCCCAAAGTCTCCCAAAAGGGGGAAGGCAAAAACTGATACTCTAACTAGCTTAGTAAACTTTGCAGCTTTCTTTTGAAATGTTTACTAATAAAATTCTAGGTGCTCTGTGGAGTTAAAATGTTTTATCCTGAAAGTTTTGATTTCCCATATCTCATACAGGTACTAAAGACCAGCTAGACAGTAAAGCTCAAAAGTGGTGAAGTAAATCAGACTATATGTGGACTAAAGCATACAAAGGCAGCTGGCCCTGGTGGCGTCCATGTGAAGTCATGTTTCATCTTTTAAATGGAATGGTGAACAATCTCTTTCAGTATTGATGTGAAGAAGGAAACACATAATCAACCTGGGATAGATCCACGATCTATGCTTTCCACAAGGCAGGGCAAAATCCAAAATGGATTTCCATGTTAAGGAATATGGACTTGAAACAAATTATAAAAACTATGGCGGGGTAGGCGGCCAGTGAGATGGGCTAATTAACTTTAAAAAAGGAACTTAGTGGTTGTATACATTTAGAGAATTATTAGGTAACCAAAACAAAACTGTAGAGCTTGGTTTATTTCTATGTTGACCTGATAGAAAACATTTTACTTCTTGAAAATCAGGACAGCCTGTGAGAAGTGTGGTGCATTTAATTAAATGTGATCCATGGAGCATCTAAATTAAGCACTCTTGAAAATCCCTGCATCGAAGCGGGGACAGAGGGGATTTGCATAATCTTAACTCTACTATAGAAAAACAAGTTAAACTGCAATGCTTAGCTCCACGTTATGTACAAACTTCAAACTGGACAAATACATTAAAAAAACATATCTCTGAAAGACAAAGTACCAGCATAACAGTTACGAAAAGTTGAAACTCATGGCAACTAATGCAGACGTTTTCTTGGCAAACATGGCCAGCTAATGAGAATATCTGAAACACTGGTGGCACTCAAAGGAAGCTAAGAGCCCAATGAGTATTGCGCAAGCATAAAAGTACCTTCTGGCCTGGGTTTCGGTTTCTCCAGCCCTCCATCTTGCATCAGTTCAAATGAAAATGACACGTTAAGGACCTAAGGGAACACCAGTATGGTGGTTTTAACATAGCAAAAAAAAAAACTGAAGTGCACAGTTACAGTAAAATGCATGTCATGTACAAGCTTTGGATAGTGCTCACTGTCACTGTATAATATATGTAGCTTTTTTTTAAGGTATAACCAACTTTTACATATTTCATACCATTTCATTACACTATCAACAAGTGCACGATAACAATTTCCAAAGCTGATGATCCCTGCTTACTATCAGGTTGTCTGTTGAAGGACATGTCATACTAAGGGCCACATTACGAGTTTGGTGGGCTGACTGTTTGCCAACCAGACACACGGGGAGGAGACCGCCATGGAGCTGGAGGTCTTTCTCCCGGCCCAGCCCAATTACAATGTTTCCGCAGGGCTGACTGGCAGAAACCTCCCATGGTGGAAACTTCAATATGTGCACTGTCTGCTGTAGCAGACAATGCGCATTCCAAAGGATTGGCCAGAAAGCCCCTGCACTGCCCATGATTTATGACCCCTCTGTAGCCCCCAGCATTGGCTTTCTGCCAGCCTTTTCATGGTGGGGACCCTGCCATGAAAAGGCTGGCAGAAAGTGGACATGTGATGAGCACGGCGGTGCTGAGCTCAGCACTGCAGTAGCTGACAACGACTCATACCGCAGCCACCCCGTCGAGATCCATGATCCTGGTGGTTGTGGCAGTGTCCTGGTAGACCAATAGCCTGGGCTGTAATCTGGCAGTCAGACCTCCAGGAGTGAGGTGGTCCAACCACCACTGCGTGTTTGGCGGTCTTAGGACTGCTAAACTCCTAATGAGGCCCTAAGCCTATTGTTTGTCCTTGCTAAGGTAGTAGCTAATGAAACTACATGGATCTTCAATCCTCTGCAATCAACTCGCATACGCTTGGGCTTGAAAATATGTTGTATTATTCTTAAAGTGCTGGCATTCACTAAATATAATCTTGACACTATCTGGTGCTAGAGCTAAAGGCATAGTGGCAAAAATCTTTTCTAAATAAGACAGATGCTTAGAAGCAGGGATTAAGTAAATTATCAACATTTTCAAATACTTGGGAAACCTGTTAGTAAGATGAGGAGACACATTTTCAACAGGGGGCAGAAATACTGAGGAGGGGCATCTTTTGTTAGCCTGCCTTCCAAGGACATCCAGCTTACAATAGAAGTCAAGCACAAACGATGAGAGGGGTACAGGGACACCTTCTTCCTTACGGTAGTAAAATGCCATAAGCAGTTCAGTGAACAATGAAAAATGGCACTGAAATTAATCCTTTGGTATATGGGCAGCCAGTGCAGAGAAGTCATAATGAGAGCTACAAAGTAAAAATTGTGTGGATCCTATCTGGAGAGCATACACAGTCTGCATCACCCAGAGCTGGGCTGTTATTTTATTAAGTGGCCCTAAATAGGGAATTTTCACAATCAAGATTGGAAAGTCTAAGGATAGAAACGCAGTAATCTTGTATCAACAAGAATGTGAAAATATTCCATAAAAGTTTGCAAAGGAAGAAACAAGGTGCACAAACTCACAATTTGTATGTGAAACTTAGAGACTACCATAAAAAGGGCAATATGGGTGAGTGAGATTGCCTAACACACTCCATTCGATTTTTACGAGGCTTGGCAAACTTTGTAAAGTAACAAAACATGCATGAAAAAATCCCAAAATGTGAATTTTGTTTGTGTAAACTTACAATCATTGCTTACTGAATGGATATGCTGTTATTTGAAAATTGATAACAGTTTTCACATGTTTTGCCTCTCCACATTCAATTTAATTTCAAGCTCGCCCACCCATGTTCCCTTTCTGTTCCAAAGAATATCAGCATATCACTCAGAAAAGATAGGAACTCTAGCACGACCATGTTTTTATCTCTATAGAAAAAAAAATATGAATATGTAGAGGGATGTTAGCATGGTATAAATAAAGAAATGACTTACCTTTTGTTCAAAACTATCAGGTGTCAAGAAAAAATTGTATAGTGGGACAAAATAGCCTTCCAGTAGACCCATGAGTAACACCAAGTACACGCCATCTGCAAACTAAGGTATTTGTGTAAAACATTAATAAATTTAGCAGATAATTGCATTGAAAAGTGGCACAATCTATACAGAATCATATTCCACACACATTTTCACTATATCATACTGATTCTTTCAAACATTTTACGTAGAGAAGTAATTTCATCTGAACAGTTTGAAAAATATGACATTTGAAAATCTCACTGTAACGTATGCAAGGACTCTATAAGTGAGCTAAATTAAAGTATTGAGAGTAGTCAAGAAAAAGACTACACCCTCATATCTATGTATCATGATTGGTGAAATAACCAATCAACAAGCAAAATGTGGTAAAAAAATAAAATTGCCAAGAATGAGAAAATATTGATGCTTGTATCAGCCTCTTATAAGTGGCGGTAAAGATGCACCATAAAGTAAAATTAGATCAATTTGTATTAGAAGGTATCAAATTGATGTGTGGATTGTGAATTAATACTTCAAAATATATGCATGAGCAGTAAGCATACACTACCACAAGAATTACAAATACTCTTCTTACGTTAAACAGCATGCCAAATGTGTTATATTTTTGAAAGTGAAGATTACCTTTATCAATCAGTTTCTCAGCCTACAACTGAAACATATTTTTAACAGATAAAACAGGTGGTGGCAACATATATGCACTTGTTGTAAAGTGGTTATTGCACCTGTGCTATAAGAACATCAAGATACAATGAGAGAACTATCATCAAGGTCTGACAGCTGAGTATAGCACTCCTAATTATAATCTTTGTGAAATACATCCCACATTTAGCTAAGCTGAATGGCCACTATTTAACACACATGAAAAGAATATCCATGCAGCCACACCCAGAGAGGACCAATCCTAATGTTGATCTCTTATAGACAGGTTGACATTAGAATACCTGTAGAAACATGGAGCCAATGAGATTTACCAATGGGAGAGAACAGAACAGCTCTCTAACTTGGTGTGAGGCAGAGAAAAGCACAATAAATGCAAGATCAGGCTAGAGATGGACTAAGATCAACTGATCTCTACTGGTTGCAGCAGGATCACATCCTGAGGTTGGGAATGCTGATCTGACAAAGTCAAACATCGAGAACACGGTCATCCACCTTGGGTGAGGGGAACCCCAAAACTAAAAAAAAAACACAGAAAGTAAGGTTAAATGGCAGGAGCATATTGGTGCACATTCATGCTTGTTTTTTAGATTGAAAGGACGGCAAGAGATTATATATCGGGGAGCAGTCGCTACAAATGGCACACCTGATAAATCTGTCAGAGTAAGTGAAGAATTCTATGTCAAGATACTTAAACTCCTATTTTGCTGTCATGTTGCTTTGCTACTTCATGGCAGCAATACCAAATGTAGTCAACATTATGCACAACTTCCCACCTCATAGGTGTAGACAAAGAATATCCCATAAACAATTACCAACACAGTCTATAACATCACTTTTCTTAGCTGCTTCCTACAAATATATAAATGGTAGCATTTTCTACCAATTTTTTGTGCTCTTTGGTGATTGATTAGAGGTTCAGAATAAACGTGCTGTGTGTGAAAGTAATTGCTTGTGTTATAGTGCACACTGCACATTGTCTAATGCTTTGATCAAGGTAGTCCTGCCAAGCGTGAGAAGTGGTGATGGATCTATGGATGATGGAGGTGGTACAGTAGCCCCATATAACATGAAACATTAGATGGAGAATGAAAACTAAATGGGTCAATTCCAACGTTTTTCTCAGTTTTCATCAAATAATATATATATATATATCATATCACCTCTTTAAGGATTCAGGGTCATAACAAGTCCACTTGGTAGTAACACTACTTCAAAATCTAAACCTAAATGCAGAGAGGAAGGTTCATCCATTACTGTGAGACACCCTGTTGCAGTTAATGGCCTAAAACATCAGTGATAAGCGGGGTAGCAAAGGCCTTTGGGAAGCAACTCTCAAATTCCATAGGGAGACTTGTGCACTAGAAACTAGTAAATGCTGTGAACCCAAATGGGCAAAATAACAAATCTGGTGTCTAGAAGGGTATTTAGATACCACATTAGCATCTATAGTACGTGTTCAGTTTTATTGGAAATTGGTAGGAGAACAAAAGGCATACCAAATGCAAAAAACTAATGATCAGTTATTTCAGTTGGACCCAGTTATGTAGATGGTAATCCTTAGGAGAACATCCCTTGAGTTACAAGTTGCTGATAGGAATGTGCCAGCAGGATCCACCTCCGCATGGATAGTCATCCCTGCAGGATCTGAACAGAGTATTTCTGATGTCCATGAACTGGCCAGATAATGATTTGTTACCCATGAAAGAACCGTCAAGGAAATTAGCAATGTTCGAGCATTAGATGTGACAGAATAAAGACACAGAGGGTAGAACAAAGAATAGAGGTCATTAGTTGAAGACATATGTAGAAATTAAATGTCAATTTTAATTCATTAAACAATTAAAGCCACAAAATGGGGCAGTGAGTACCAGTGCAGAAAGACATGCTTGATGATCCTTTATAAGTGACACAAGCATGTGCTAAACATGATCATCTCGTATGCCAAAATAACAAGAACAACACAGTCTGTCATACCAAATCATATATTCGAAAGTGGGTAGGTGGTATAATCAGTCTACAGCGTTTAAATCTCAACAAATTCCAGGATCATCTGGACTCAAGCCTGAGACCATATTAGTAGCCAATGAGAAGCATAATAGCTCCCCAGTAGATGACTTAAGAGACAGAACTCATCGGAACAGCCTTAGATTCCAAAATGTGCAGCAAAAGCCAGGGGCCAGTCGTGTGGGACTGGGAAGGCAATTAGAGGCCAGGGAAGACTTAACCAGGATACTAGAGGAGGAGCAATGAAGCCCTGTTAGCCAAAGCAGCAGTAATATTCGATGATTATGACCATCAATGATGCAAGAAGGTGTGGATATTAAAAGGCCTTTTTGTCACATGCAACTCTGTTTGTGGGTATTGAAGTCCATGTTTGTTCTAGTGGTCAGGAAAGTGTGCTCAGCATAGTGAGATGCGGCTGACCCTGTTCGGAGCTATACATAGTCAATAATATTGTCTAAATCTATTGATGAAGCTATACAGTAGAAAAGAAAAGAGAAAGCATTATATTTACCTCTGTGTCCTTAACAGATTTTACACTTTAGAATAGACCAGAAAATCAAAATTATCTGCACCAGATTCTGTAAATAGGGAACTATTATTTGAAAATGCATATGACATTTTTATCCCAGAAATTTCACTTAGGTGTTACAAGAGTATGTTATTGGTTAGTTCCATTCATTACAATATGAGATAGGTGAAACCCATATGATTGCCCTGTTGTGTGAGCCTGGGCAGTCACAGACCCCCAGCCTTTTGGTAAGGACTGTAGTTAGTTGAGAGTATACAATAAAAAAAATGTGAGCAGGAGCATTTTAGAAAGGCAGAGAGAAAACAGTACAGAAACAACCATACCTGAAAGAATGAAATTAACATTATGTACCACTTATTTTGAATCTCATCTAGAATCTGGTTTACATTAGGCAAAACTAAAAAGAAGACCATGCCAATCAGCAAGATGAAAAAATAAGAACGGTCTTTCAGCCTAAATTATACTTGGAAAATATAATGAAACACAAACCCTCCTCTGAGATGTTTGCATAATTAACAAGTCCCAGTTTCTAAGAATTGGAAGAATGTCTGTTGATGATTCTTTAGGTCATTCAAATATATTGTCAAAGATTAATTTAGGAATCTTAAAGGCTGATGATATAGGGTCCTATCTCAATGATACATTTAGTCTTAGACATAGGGTATGACCAAATTCACATTTATTTTATACTTGCCAGGAATCTAAAACGGGATTGATGGTGAGCCTTATCAACTTACATGCCTGAATTTCCTTGCCATGAATGCAGTGAAATCCACACTTATAAATCCCACTCAACAGGAAATAGGGAGTGCCCCAGTGTGTGGTTTGCCTTCGAAGTTTGGGAACTCCCACAAACATGGATATATATGTGCATTTTGACTGCTTTCCACCCTTGATATGGTAAGAGATTTTTTCCAGCCAAGGGTTAATAATAACTCCCCTTCCAGGGAGCGGTAAGGAGAATGGATCACCTTACAAATGTTTGGTGACATAGGGGAAAAGCTTTCTCCAGACTGCCAAATTGTACCCCATGGATACAAAAAGAATACATTTGCACAGGGGATTAATTGTCCCTGTGAGGACTTTTTTTTGTATGGAGGATGCAATACAAGGAGAATAGGAGTCCCTGAGGTTAGTCACCGAACATTCTGAGACATAGACCTTAAAACCTATGGTTGGTGCAGCTTTCCAGGAATACTGCTGGGAAAGTTGTAAATAGCAAAAAGTAGTAAATCTGCACCTGCATGTAGACATACATCTATAGGTGCAGAAGTGGATTGAGCAAATAGTATTTTATAGAAAAAGGGCCTGATCATCAGCAATGCATTTTTCATTGTCATCACAATATTATTAAGACCACATGTTTTGCTGCCTCAATATTTATGTCACGCTATTGAATGGTGATACCCTTTTATTCGCAAAATCTTAAGGCAGTCTCCTGTATTTAAATACCCTCCTTGTGAACCTTGGAAACAAAGTACATCCCACAGATAGATGTGCCAACCTTATCTAGCTGCCAATGTTCCTCCATTGTTCAATGCTTTTCTGAATTATCGTAATGGCCGTATGTTGTTAAAGTCACTGTGTTACGTCATTTTCCATAACTTACCTGGGTTTCCAATTCTGTGACTTCCAAATTCAGTTTATTTAGATGCTTGTTCACAAAGGTAATTAATGTCTGAAAAAAAAATATATCATGCATTTACTGTAAACATAGCTGTAAATCTATTATATTTGTTCATTATGCAATGAAGTAAGTTTTCTTATTTTTAATAACATGTGGGTGCAATATCCTTAGCACATTGGATGATTCTCACTCTGGTAAACCATCTACAATCACTGAGTTTAAAGCATAGTTTGTCTTATGCTTTTATTCATTTGTAATACAAGTGAGGTGTTAAATGCTATGCATGGGAAAAATGTTGCCAGATATATTAAAGAATGTTATTGTCTTGACTCCCTTAATCTTATAGTTAGGTAGAAGAAATGTTCTTAACTTCCAGGACCTACGCACACGTACAGAAGAACACAGCAGCTCTAGAAAGGAATTAAACACCCGTAGATCACGTGCATAGACCACCATTTTCACAAGAGTCCACTATATTTTTCAGTATACATAGTACTTGATTATTATACATAAGTATATTTTGGAAATATTCAGTCAGCGCATGTTCTACAAAGGCAACTATTACTGTGGTTGACTCCAACAATCACAAATGCATACACAAGTCCCAAGGACGTCCTCAATCCAAACCCGCCCCCAAAAAACAATCAAAGTAAAATATGCATTCATACCCCGCAAAAAGAAATTGAAATACTTTGGGGTCTGTTAAACATGCAGTGTGTTATCTATGATATTTAGCTCATGATTGTGACTTTTCACTCGGCTGTTATCAACACAGGATAAGTGCCACCATTTCTGAATAAAAATGTGGGGATGTGTTGTGATAAATGGGTGGGGCAGTTGAGCACTGTCTTGGGACCAAGTTCCTCATTTCCATGGGGGATAGTTATTCTGCCTCACCTACACTGTGAGTTTTTTCCTCAATGGGAGAGATAATTGACACATTATGGTACAAACAGCAAGGACAAATGTCTGCTTTCTAAAGTAAGCTTCTGTCCCTGGTGATCCGTTGACATTCACCAAAGCATAAATAACGGCACAAATTGTGAATATTCTTAACGCAGGACAGTTACACAGTACCGCACTGAAGGAGGGAGATTGTGCTGGCCGAACACATCAATGGTGAATTCATTTATTTTGTCTAACTCCAAGCCTGATATATTGGCCCCTGGTGAGCTTGGAATGGTAAAAATCATGAAGTACTGAAGAGGCACTCAAGTCAGAAACCAATTTGTGGTTCTTTTCATGCTTTGCGTGCATTAAGCACTTAATTCAGAATTGGACAGTGGCTGTATGTCAGCAGATAGCCTTTATACAGAACGGTTATTGTCAGTTCCATTAACGGAATCCAAGGAAACCCCCTCAATCAAGGATAGAGCAGTTGAGGTGAAAGACGTAGCAGGCCAAGGAGCGTCAGCTCACCAAAGAGTTCACTTCGGTCAGGTTGTCCGGATGTCCACAATGACACATAATTGCATACATTAAGAAAAGAAGTGTTGCATGTTTGTTGAAACCAAGGTTCTGATCTGGTTTTAGGAGTCCGAGGAAGGGAAACGATATTTATTCGGTGGCCATGCTTTGCCCAACTGACCAATGGAAACGGAAATGTGAAACCTAAAAGGTCGGGACTTCGATGGCAATAGAAGAATGGAACATCATTAAGCTTCGATCTGTGAATTAATTGCCCTAGCAAGGGCAGTAAATAAAACCTACTAAATGTGGATACAGCTCATAGTAGATTTATTTGAAAATCAGGTGTTTCAAATGTGAACAACCCATTAGGAAATATGTATGTGCGACCCTAGCTGGGAAGTAACAGTGCGCTGCATATTATGTGACGTTTTGGGAAACATTTACAAGATCGTGACAAAATGCCTAACGCAGTAATTAATTTTGAAGCGGAAATATTAGCAATGTTTTGAGATCTGTTCCTTGAGACATTAATATAAGAATGAAGCGTGAAATGTGAACTGTAAGACACCTGTTAAAAAGATAACGCCAAACTAGCAAGCAAGTTGGCATATAACTTGAACTAGGTGCAATTCCAAATGTGTTTTGAAAACAAAAATATGAATATTCTAAAAATAGAACGTAAAATGGATTACATTTTTAAAAATTAAACAGAATAAAAAGTCCTAATTCACGCCACACTTACATTTTCAAGCAAAAGAAATGCTAACCTTTTTCACAACGTTCAGCTTGTCTGGGGCGTGATCGAAAAGAGTATCGAAAGCATCCCGCTCTGCATCAAAGATAAATTGTTTGTATTAGTTTCATTCTTCCAAAGCGGATTAATATTCAGTCACCAAATTGAATCAGCTTAAATTGTTTTCGATTACCCAAAATCGATAATTATGAAAACACACCTGTGCATCGCATAAAAGAAATGTGTACGTCGTCATTGCAAAAGTTATCAACCCACACAGTTCCTCCTTAACGATAGTATGTTGCATGAACATACTATGATATAAGTAGAACAAAGCTGGTATTTTACGATACTACTGTGGGAGTGATGTTCCTTCCTCGCCAATTGTTTAGTAGAGGAGCAAATGTACATACCAAGACTCAATGGCCTGACCCTACCAGAGGTCTGCCCAGTTTGAAGAAAACAGTGATCAAACCCCTGAGATGTAGGGACTTTTTCTTGTGTTGTAGGAGAACAATACTGACTTGGTGTTCATTTGCTCAGACTGTCACAAAAAGAAATTGAGCACCAGTGATATTAAGCCCCTCTTAAGCTGTGCCACCCTGCCTCTAGATGTGTAAACTCACACTCTTGACATTGAAACCATTGAAAAACCTTAGAAAAACTCAAACTTTATTTAAATTAATCTCTTACATGCATTTATGGGAGTGTCACACGGTGTTGCTCATATTCCGCTGGGGACTCCACTCTTTTGTTTAGTTGGGTCCAGTAGCATAAAACAAAATGATGGGGCCACCCTACAGATTGCGAAGAGGGGCCTCCCATATCTCCAGGGTCAGCTCCTCCATTAGGGCGGAGTCACGTATTCCCCCACCACCAGCAGCAACAGCTGCAAACCTTTTAGTAAACAACGATAATAAACTGTGTTCATTATCATTGTTTGGTAAAATGGTAGGGTGGTAAGGGGGAGGTGAGCAGTGAGGGGCATGTGTGTTTGGCCGGCCGTCTCGGGCTGGCCAAAGACACATGCGCAGTAGGCTCTCTCCAGCCCAGCAACACAGTTGCCGTGCTGCAGACAGCCTGCACAGAGCCTGCACAGGCTCCCAGTCTGCCTGGGAGCAACCTGGCTGGGCGTTCCAGCCGCCAATGGATTGACCGCAGGGCAGGCTGGAAGCCTGTCTGCAACAAGGAGGCTTAAGAGTAGAGTGGTGTGTGGCCTTAAGATAAGTGTTTTATTTTAAATTAGTTTTAATTTAATTTTAATTCCCCCACCTCCCACACCCTCCCTCACGTGTCGCCCATTCCTTCTGCTTGCCACGAGCGCTCACAGATAATCTTTGTCCTTGGACTGAATTGGGGTGCCTACTACGTCCCCTGAAGGGTCTGGAGCCTCAGGGCTTGCACCCCTGGTTGGGTCTGAATCAGCTGGCAGACCCCGGTGATCTCCGTTTCTATCTCTCCTACGCCATGGGAAACAATAATGGCACTACCCTTAACCAGGCAGAGTCCACTTGCACACAAACATGCCCAGGTCAGGACCGAACACTGCACGAAAAAGCAGAAGGACTTTGTTTTAAAAAATGCACACTCTCAAAATCTGGAAAAAAAATAAAAAAAATAAAAATGTGTTCTAACATGAGTCCATTTCTCTTTTTACCTTGCAAGAAGGAGAAGAAGGAGTGGGGCTCCTTTAAAATGTTTCAACATGAGCCATCCCACACAACGTAGGAAAAATGCAAGAAAGACAGTGTGGTTGAACTAATAAATTCCCTTTCCTCTTTCTCCAGGGGTCATGGGAATTCATAGAGATAAGTGTCCGAAGCCTTACCACCACTTTAACCTCAACACCCCATTGATGTCTTTTTCCTTGGTTGCATCCTCAAGAGCACCTATGTAAGCCATTTGGACTTGCATATGAGGGATGGTGACATGCACGGTAAACCCATTTGTCGATGGTCTGTGACAAGGCCAGGCCCTTTCAATATTGCTAGCCCACACAGCTGACATTCCAGTTCTCTATTTACAAACGTGTATTGATGCAGGTTCCTCTTGTTATGATTTTCTAGTGTTTTCTGTTCCTAGGCTACCCTGCATCCTCTGGTAGTCTTAATTTTTTTGACTCTGGCTCTGGTACAACCCTTCTCCTTTCTTGCTCCAGATCACTAGCTTTCCTATTGCAACTCTGTTATGCTGTGTTTTTGTCCAAAGGCCAAATTTTGCTCTGTACTGTTCCATGATAAGTTAGCTGCTTCAGAGTCTCACTTTCAACTTGATGCTCATTGGCTCTACAATGTCTAGACTGCTGTCTGTGCTTTCAAGTTCTAACACATCTCTTTCCTAGTTCCAGTGAGCATATTCTGTTCGCTGTCATTTACAGTCTGCATGTCCCATGGTGACCTGAGGTGGGTAGACTGTGTTCCTAATAAAACAGAGCATTGTGGATAGGTACTATTCAGAAGAAAGCAGCAAAAAAAAAAAAAAAACGAGTAGGCAACTTAGTCACTTTTGAGAAGTATCAAGGATCTATGTTGTGACCCTCAGAAATATGAATGTCCTAACATTCAGGAGACCACAGGTCAAGAGCATCAGTCAGGTACTCTTGCTATACATTGGTATCAGAAATAACTGTTGGTTTACTGAAGTTTTAGACCGCCAGGGTCGTAATGAGGCCTTAAGTGTCAAGGCATCAATACAGGATATTGAGACAACATATATATTAATAGAAGGAGAGTGTTTAATAACAAAGTACTGGTTTATCAGCTATCCTACCACTGTATATACAATGAATGACAAAGCTAATAGATCTTGCCCTTGACCCTGGGGACATTCGTACTCACTTTGCCAGTGCTTGTTTTTTCACTACATCACTGCTGTGCATCTGCACACGTGTGTGCTGGCTATTTTAGAATGATTTCTTTTAAAACAAAAGAACAACCTTTGCTACTAAGTGGCATTGCAGACAAAAATAATTCCAAAATGGGAGTTGTGTACACATGGTGAACATCATGGAATGATTTTTCATTTCATTTTTTAAGGATTTTACTTTTGTGTTAAGAAAATAATTTAACACTGCCACTGTGGATTTATGTGCACAAATGGAGTGGCCATATTGGAATGATTTTTCTTTCAGCTCATGAAGAACCATTCCACAAAGGCTTCTGCACGTTTTCTTAGGTGCACATATGGAAGCCATCTTGGAATGATTACACTAACCACTAGCAAACTGCACAAAAATCTCTCTGTCCTGGTATTTACCAGGTATTTTCCGCTTTTAAATATTAGCAGTATTAATTAACCTGGTGTTTACCAGAATACACATATAATTTGCATGATTGAGGGATTCTAGAGGCAGGACTGTAGAGTAGTGAAGGTGTAGTCATAGACAGACTGTGCATACCGACTTTAATACTGAAGGTATCATTTAAAGTAAAGAGTTTACATCATGTAAAATAACCTGATGTGCTGACTGATTGGGAATATGAGAGTGGTATGCAGATACCACTGTATGAGAGTATGAGAGTTATATGCAGATACCACTGTATCTATAATTTACTACGGTTAAAAACCGACGGAGGCTGTGCAAAAAGTGCATGTGATAAATTGTAATATCCTATTTTTATTAACAATAATTACTACCGAACGGCAAAACGTTAAACATTTTACAACCCTAAACATTTCAAATTAAAAGCTGTGGATTTTTGTTTACTTTAAAGATTACGCTGTCACACGAGATGAAAAGAATTAGTGTATCTGTCCATTTTATTGAAGAAAAAAACATGTGACCCTCAGTCTGAATGCAACAGGGATTCTAATGCAGTAATTTGCACCAGAAACTATGATTCAATGATAATCAGGAATTCTGAGATGTAAAATTAGCTTGGCATTTTGAGACTTCCACTAAGAGAGAGTCTATGAAGTAAACGTATTATTCTGAACCGATTTTAGCAGGCAGTTCTCATAGTATAGACCATATCACCAGAACATCTTCTATCAGATTTGACGTAGAGAGATGTCATTCAAACATCTGGTCCAGTAATACATGTAATATGAGTACATTACTTGTAATATTTATCGGGTGAAAAGTTATATTTCCACCCAAATCAATTTCAACTAAACTTGGAAAGGAGATAATGCCGTTTACCTGTATGGTAATAGTTAGTACCTTATTTGCCATCGGTTCTACCGCCAGTAGTAGATTCAAAATTACTGAGAGATACCTTATAACACCATAAATGCTCAAATAAATCTACCACCACCCAACACACAGATGTTAAATGTGCTGCGTTCAGAAATGCCAGGGGCATGAACAGATGGGAATAAAGACCAAAAGGTCCAAAGTGCGGTACTGCACAACAGACATCTACATGCTGCCCGATCACTAATATCAAGTGCTTGTACAATTTTAGCCATTAAGGTATGGGCCCTCGGAGTCCTTTTATCTGAGTAAGAAACAACAAATGAGGTTTCCACAATAGACCTCCTGTGAAGGCATCACGCACCTTCGGGGACGTGAGTTTCAAAAGCAAGATCACTTGACCAGGTGACTTTGGCAAACCTTTTAGGGGTGGAGTCACGAAACCTACCTATAAAATGTCGACAAGTTGCATGTTCCCAGCAGCAGTCCTCCCCCTTCCTTTGGTAAATACAAACCTAGTGTAATTTTCATATTTACTGTGTATGCTACCATCATCTTGAAATTGAAAACCATGTTTTGGTTACTGCTTATAAGAACACCCCCCTGCAGCTTTCCACAGGAGAATACAGTACGTTAGAAATGAATAACCCAACCCCACTTCAACCCATTCTTTGACCTGTGCATTATAGTATGCATGAGTATGTGGTGAATAACCGAGAAGAGGAACATCTAGAAATCATTTTTTGTACTTCAACATGAGTAACTTAGATACTATTTGAAATGCACAATTATTAAAGCCAGAATAACACGAAAACAACTCAAAAACGACACCCCTTAGTGGCAGTTTGACAATGTTCAGCTCTCTCACGTGTACTGAAATCATTCATAATTTATGAACAGCATTTGAGCTCCCCACATATTATTTAAATGCTGCAACTGAACTACACAGGCCACGTCTTCTGTTCCAGCCTAATGCAATAGGACAGCAAATAACTTTACCTCGGAGAAGTAACAAAACTAAACCCCTGTAGGATTCAGAAAACACAACGAACTCTGCATAAATACCAGGTGAAATACAGAAAGTGAAGGGAACAGTCTATATAAGATAACCGGGAGCCAACTGAAGAAGATATACAACAGCACAATTAAAAGAAGTTCACTGCCACTTGTCTCATTGGAAAAGTCCTACAGATTGAAGGCTTCTGGTTAGGCAATACTAGCTACTCACTGAAAGCATCTCCAGTGGGCACTGATGACCAACCCCTGGAACATCAAATATGACATAGATTACAGAACAGTGGAGGGTAATAGCATTACGTTATATAGGACATCATAAATACTTGAACCTGACACTGAACTTCAGATTAAATCAGGGTTCTAGTAGACGGAGCAATAGATCTATGGATGTGGAAATTTCAAGCAGCTGACTTTAGCAGCACGTGGTCACTAGCACTACTGTGACGTGTATCTGAACTGTAGATAGACAGAGTCCTCAATTCATATTTATTGTCTCATACCAGTCAAAAGCACCACTGCACCATGCTAAAATCCCCTGCACAAACGTCTCACATGCTATTAAATTAGTTTATGGTTCCCCTAAAACAATCGTACACATTTAAGCTCATGTGATACTTACCATGTCTTCCAGATAATGCCCTGTAATGAAAAAAAAATAGAAACTGGAGTAAGGTATTTAAATTAAATAAATGTATTTTTCTTAAATTCAGTGATGCATTAATGCACAACTAATCATGGTTATCTCTTTTTGGCTACAGTGAAGAATAACTACTGTGAATGAAGAGGCATTTTTTCTATGAAACTAGCAATAAGATCAGAGGTAGCCTTTGAGGCTCGACACCATATATTGTTACTTAACCACCTGTAATAGTGTACATTCTAGAACCATAATTTGTTTCAGGTATTGTAGAATTTCGTTCAGCTGCAAACTTGGACCATTTTTTCTTAACAAGGGTTGCAGAAAGAAGATGTGTGCTAAGAAAAAGAGATAGATTTACAAAGCATTGCATGCAATCCTGTTACGAGGTATAAGTGTTCTCCTTGAATTCAATAGCATCTCTTCCTTCCATTAATACAGGGACTTTGCTATATCGTAATATTTCCTGCAACATCCTTCTTTTCCTAAACTGGTGTGAAGACGTTAACCTTGAAAAACCCTCCTGAAGTGAATCTTTGTACCATAGCTTTCAATTAATCTAAAGCAAATAGATGGTCATCTATTTGTGTAATAATACTTGTAACAAAATATGTCACAGATCGCTGGCAAAGCGTAAGCCTCAAAGAAAGTCTGCTTTGTGGCAGCATACCTCCTATTGTGCAGTGTAGAAAAGTACCCCCAATCATCCTTAATTTATAGATAACTAGTTTGGACAAATCCACTGGCCTGTGTAGTTTAGTTACATAGATGTATAGGTTGTTCTGCTTTTCTGAACCATAACCCTCATGCAATAGGAATGATCTTCTGTCACATTTTTACTTGTCTGTATTGTCTACCGAAATAACTAAACAGAGATTTAATGTATTTCTTTATGATCCTCTATTTTGCGCCAGTCAGTACCTTTGAAACATGATGGTATGCTTTTGATAAATGTTTTCTTCTGTAGATAGGCCTTATTAGAAACCTCCCTAAAAGTCAAGTCCAAACGCACCTTGCACTGAT
Source organism: Pleurodeles waltl (assembly GCF_031143425.1). Taxonomy (NCBI): domain Eukaryota; kingdom Metazoa; phylum Chordata; class Amphibia; order Caudata; family Salamandridae; genus Pleurodeles; species Pleurodeles waltl. The sequence goes on from NC_090440.1 coordinate 769,203,571, forward strand.
AAAAGCAGCACAAATGGGAAGACACCCAGATTTAAATGTGAAAGGTAGTGATCCATATGTGAAAAACAAGGAAGTTGTGATATTTTACATTCAAGTACCTTGTTTCAGAATTTAATTCCCTCCTGTGCTGGAAGTATACCCCCCTCCACCACATTCATGTTTAACCTTCAGAAAGATCTCAATGATCTTGTCTTGGTTTCTCGGGGCCTGGGGGTGTCTAGAAATAGAACATCACATTAAAAGCACTGCATTGCTGCTGCTCAGCATGGCTAAAAGTTAGTGGCATAAAGGACAGTAGCATGAAGGAGAGTGTCATAGAGAGAAGTGGCAAAGAGTGGAGTGGCATGGAATGGAGTGTCATGGAGTGCTGTGACATAGAGTTAGGGGGTGTACAGTGAGGGGGCGTAGAGTGGAGTAAAGTTTAATAAAGTACAGTGTCAGAGTGGCATAGAGTGGAGCGGTGACGAGTGGCCTAAGGTAGAGTGGCATAGGGTACAGTGTTGTGGAGTGGCATAGAGTAGAGCAGAGTTGTAGAGTAGAGTCTAAGTGCAGCAGAGTTTGAGTGGACCAGAGTCATGGAATGAGGCAGACCTGTGGTGTAGAGTGACGTGGAGTAGAATAGAGTATAGAGTAAAGAGGCACAGAGTGGATGAAAGCAGAGTGGCATAGAGGGGGTAAATGGAGTGTCAGAGTGGAGTAGCGGGTCATAGAGTATTGTGGAGTGTTGTAGAGTGGAGTTGTTGCAGAGTGGAGTGGCATAGAGTGGCCTAGAGTAAAGTCATGTAGAGTGGACTATGGTGAAGTGGAGTGTCTTAGAGTGGCCTGGATTAGAGTGGAGTATGCATGGTGTTTTAGCAAACTGCAACTACAGTATAGGCAACATATTTTCAATTGAAATGACCATTATGTTTGCACACACAGTTTTACTTATAAAACTATACAGTGCACAAATGATGATGTGTGGAAATGGTATCACCTAGTGTGCTAATTTGTTTTGATCATATTAAATTATTTGCTTCCAACACACTTAAGAATTTCAGAAAATGTGCTTAATTTGTGCCTCAATTCTGATATATTCTGAATTTGCACAGTTCATTCACAGACATTTAAATGTTGTTGTATGCTAGAAAAAAAACATATTTTTTCCTCAGTACCAAGCAAGACTGTCACATAAATGCTCTCACTATGAAATCAGAGAAAGAAAAGTAAACATCAAGCTCCCTTGGAAGACAGAGTCTGACATTTGACCTCTATCTTTGAACGCACAGCAAATGTTACAAGATAAGAACAAAATGTAAAGGTCGTTTTGCAGAAAGGGAGCACTGGTGGAAGAATACAAGGAGCGATGGTGACCAGGACTTGCTGCACGGGAGGGACAAAGTCATGCGGAACAACCTAAAACAAATAAATCCAGCAAACAGAAAGCCAACAAATGTGAGTTACACACCAATGGTAAGCAATGAGTGGAATGCATTCCCTGAGAAGCTTTCAGAATTCCCAAACTGAGTCTTTTCACAACCAGACAGCTTTGCTATATTTTAGGCTTCGACCTAAAAAAGGTAAATAACCTTGAAAATTCCATCCATGTGGTCATCCTACAATTTCTATAATGCTTTAAATGTGCTCAGGTGGAAGCCCATAGTTAATACAAAGGTGGCTCTTCATCAAAGTGCTCGAGAAGCAATACAAAAATGGTCTGAAAAATCCTAAGGTTTACATTAAATTAAATATGTCTATAGCAATTCCTTGTTGGGAAATTAGAAATAAAAAAAAAACACCACACAATTAGAAATTATTAAAGGATTCTACCGAAATAAATTCCGAGTGCCCCACTTTTCACCCAGCAGTGTCTCTTTTCTTTCATAATTTCTGTGATGTATGTTTTCATCTGACATAAAGGCTAAGCAGCAATCACTGCTTGACGCGTGATCCCCACAGGAACCTGGATAATGAAAACTAAATATCATCAAATGGCTGAATTTTAGAAAAACATCTGTGTCCCGTTAAGAGCCTGCAGGAAGCACAATGTTGACATACTCTGTGTTCCCGGTGATCTCCTCTTGGATTTGTCGATGGTGAAGCATTCCTTCTCTCTTCTGCAAAAAAAGAGGACGAAATTACAGTTCAATATTTTGTTGGTAACAAATTAGCAATGGAAACAAATGTCTTATAATTAGTATTTGTGTTATATTTTCGCTTTTTATTAACTAATGTTCGTTCATAGTAAGTTGTTTTGATTAGGGAAACATTTGTATTCTAATTTCAAAACAGTCAAACCTAAGACATAAATTAAATTAATAACCATACCCACTTAAAACACTGTTAGCTGGTCTTGTGATTTTAGTTTTCGATTTGATTATCATGTGCATTTTAACAAGACATGTCAAAACAGCCTATGTAATTGGAAAATAAATGAAAAAACATATATTCGGATATCCTGTCATACCTAAAATACATTTTTGTACTAGTAATACCGCATAGCGAGTAAATCTTGTGCATTGTCTTTTTATTAATGTGTAAATCCTAATTGTATTTCAATTTCCTAGCGACAAAGGATATTCACAATAAAATGTGTGTTTCCATGGTACAATTGTTATTTTAATTAACTAACCAAACTTGAAATAGACTCGTTTCATGGAGAGAATGCTAAACTGACACTAAAACGTACATCATTCGTGACAAGAGCAATAAAGAGGGCCAAAGCTAAAAGCACTAATTATTTTCATTATTCACTAGTTGCCAAATATTTACATTTTATACTGGTCTTCAAAAACGGATGCAGAAATGGTTCAACTCCAAAAGAGTTCATGCTTAAATATGTATAACCCTGCTGCTTGGCGTTCTAGCAAAACTGTTCAAATATTGTAATCTGAAATACTGATATAAGAAACTTGAGGCAATATTTTTAACATCATGACTACACTAGATAATTATGTACCCGAAGGAGTACTAAAATGGATTGTTTAACCAGCACTGGCTCTCTTTCATTGCCATGTCGTAGTAACAGTTCCTGAATACTTGTGGGATTTAAAAATGGATCTTGAATGTGTGGGGTGCTCGCATTCATCCTTGTATTCCATGTCTTCTTTAAAAGACATTCAGTTCCCAGAGCTGATGCTGGCCACAATGACGTCTTTGTTTAGTACCAAGAGAAGATGAATGATAGGTGTCAGTAACTCAAAAGAAAGCAGGTGGAAGGACTATCTATCTAGCTACATGGTTATTTATGAAGCACCCCAAAAGAACTCAAAAGTGTTCTCATGGCGCTAAAAATCTGATGGACAAAAGAAACCAGAAACAAGACTAGAATTAGATAACCCATGTTTCTAACATTTTCCTAAACTTAAGATGGTTCTCTGCACCTCTGATAGCTTGGGGAGGTTAGTGCTGGTAATCCCAATTTGGTTACAAATGGAGTTTTCACAGGAATTAGGATTACAGCTCACGCAGCAACATAACACTTTTTCCACCACACAAATTTCGTGTGGGCAAATGTCTCAATAGACAGGCAATGAGAGAACACCATGTTGCATTATCACAATATTCACCACTCTGAGGTACTGAAGCTTAAACCAGGAGTTACTATTGCACTTGCTAAAATACCACAAATTGCAGTATTGGTACTTACTAGATGCAGTGATGCCACTTCATGCACTGAAGTGCTTATAATGCAGCCATATGAGTATGAAAGATACTATAGTGGTCACTAAGTCCACTCCTACAACTGGCAATCACATGTACCTAATTTATGGGTGCATGTTAACAAAAAGAGAAGACTTTGTAAAATAGAAGAGAATATACTTAATCCAGGCTTCCTGTAGGCCAGTGCCGGTAAACAATGTCTCATTCCAGAGTGGCCAACCTATGAACCATTCCTAGATAAGAATGTGTGCATTCCAGATTGAGATTACTGAAGTCATCATTAGGTTACTCTCAGAATTTAGGTCATTAATTTATGAAACTTAATCTGGTCAGGCCAAGTTTCAGTTCTTAAGATGATCATTGCTCAACCAATGGTAGATATGACACATGCAGCAGGAATTCTGCAGACCAAATTGAGTGTAAAAATCAAGCAATACTAACAATTTTAGTCAAGAAAAAAAAATCTCAAAAAATTTAGAAAAACAGAGAAAATATTATACCAAAATAAATACAACTTGATAAGGATAGCTACAGATATCAAGTGTATACATTTTTTGGACAAAGCAACATCAAAAAATATCAGTTGTAAGAGTTAGTAAAGGAAACGGTGTGGGGGAGCAGCTACGCATGGCCTACTGAGAGCCTGTGCCTAGTATTAGACATAGGATTCTCCACTTACATCAGAACATAAGGTCTGGTGATGGGCATCTGCAAGTCTCAGACTGATACAAACTCACATGATGGAGAGTCTTCCTCTCATCAAAGCAAGTAGGTGATCTCACAGAAGATAAAGAACACTCACTTGATGGGCATTGTGCTTAGCTGGATCAAATACCGACGTTTGTGCTAGAACTGTCTAATATGATTCCAATATAGGAGAGCAGATTGCAGACCCAATATAAGATTACCATTCAAAGCTAGCATAAACTAACTGGATAATGACTGTGAATTAATTGTCTGTTGAGGGCTGGCAATGTGGTGGTAGATTGAAGCCCCCCACCACATATGATGGGCCAAAGCTAAGTGCCTTAGGTGAGAAACACCTCAGAAATTGAGCCTTCCGCTCCATTTTGCACAGCAGAGGACTTGCCTATATCCAATCACCTGTACCCAGGAAACAGGCAACAGAGTGCCCATTGTGGCATGGTGAGCAATTACCCTATAAGAGTGGCAAAAGAAGTTGGGAAGATTAGCTCAACCTCTGTATGCATGCGTGGGGGCTGGCACAGAGACTGTATGAATACTGGATACCCATAACCAGTCTGGCGATTGATGCGATTCCTACTCACATGTTGGAGATTTCGTGTAAAGTGAGGAAGCCCACCCTCTGTCGTGCTCAGCATCATTTGAATGAAATTGAGAGTGGGTGACCCTGGGAAAAATTAGCAAGATAAGTTAATCTCTGCTATGACCGAAAAGACCATAAGACATAGCTAAAAGGGGCAAAGACACAGTCAACTTGTATGAGGCAGATAGTAAAACAAAGATAATTGTTCATCTATGTTAAATCCTTGGTTCTTCATGTGTAGAAAAACCTACCAAGCATAGATGGCAAAACAGACTCAACCTCCAAATGGATGCAATGAAGGAAAGATTGGACAAACAATGAAATCCCAATGACGTGACAGCTTGCTTCATAACCACACTAGAAGATGTTGCACTTGGAAAGGAAAAACAGCTGAAATGGATAAAGTGTTGGAACCTATCAAGGACAAAAATGAAAACTTGGAGGCCAGACTGAGAAGAAGTAACATAAGCATAGTGTTGGGCTCAGAATCAACTGTCTTGGATTGCAGTAAATTATGTGTTGACAACATGATCCGGATCTGTTTGATAGATTGCACGTTTCACAAATATTTGTCCTGGACATGGTACAGTGCTCCTTGCTGCCCAGGCCAGTCCCTGGTGCTCCAGCTCTCACCTCTCATAGAAAGACTCATAGCAAGACTGATGTACTACCCTAATACACAGAATATTGAGGCTGGGGTGAGAAGAGAAAGAAGTACATTACAGTGCCTACAGTATCTTGATTACAGTAATTTCACACAAGCACTGCAAGAGGTGAGAATGTTGTTACCAGTTACTTTGGACAGCAAAAGGCACATTTTAAACAACTCTCAGCAGGCTATGATCTTTCTTGATAGAGAGAAAGCTGATAGGTCATCACCAGAGGCAGGCACTGGAAGAGAGAGTGGGCAACGTATGAATGACCTGGCCTAATATTGTGGCTGTCGCCGCATACTGCTGGTCTTGCTATACGCAGTTATAATAAGAATTGCTAGGGTGAGTTGGGGGCGGGGCAGCTGGTGGAGGGAAAAAACATTAAACTGCCTATGCTTGAGAACCTAGTCCCTGCTCTTGAACTCTGTTTTTTGCACACAATAAACAATGATAATATAGAAATGGGTGAACCATACAAAACTTGAGCTAGGCTTGGGCATGTAGCCTGCCTCTCACTCACATCGAGATCCTGTTGGAAGCTCGAGCCCACAACGAGACAAACTTTCATGTGGCTTCTGCCTCGTTCCTTCCCGTACCCTTGATGTGGCATTTGGGCCAGAGCTGTCGACTTTGGAATGGGGAACCAGGTTCGAGTCTTGAAGTTGGCTCAGCAGCCTGTGATTCTGGATAAATCTTTTATTCTCCCTATCCCTATAAACAATGGATGGTGCCCTTGTGTAATTTAACTGACACTCATGTAAATCTCTCCAATACCTTCGGTCAAGTTTGTGCTTTATAAAATCACAGAAAAATACACAAAGAGTTAAAAACAAAGCCTTAACATAAGGAAAGACACATAGATACCCAGTTACTGGCTGATGTGCACTAAGTGAAACTAGAAAATCTGAATAAATTGCAGCTTCCATCTTAAATTGCGTTATCTTATTTTACCAAAACTCTTTTTCCTTTTCATCATCAATGAAAGCACTTTCAAACATGTGAAGTCAGAATACCAGTTATACAAAAACCTATTGTGTTTTATCTGATAGTCTATAATGTTGCTCTCTATTATCTAAGCCACATACCGTGTTTACGCGACAACTGCTCCTTATAATCTGAGCTACATACAGTGTTTACATGACAACTGCTCTCTATAATCTGAGCTACATACAGTGTTTACATGACAACTGCTCTCTATAATCTGAGCTACATACAGTGTTTACATGACAACTGCTCTCTATAATCTGAGCTACATACAGTGTTTACATGACAACTGCTCTCTATAATCTGAGCTACATACAGTGTTTACATGACAACTGCTCTCTATAATCTGAGCTACATACAGTGTTTACATGACAACTGCTCTCTATAATCTGAGCTACATACAGTGTTTACATGACAACTGCCACACCTCATCATTCACTAATGGTTCAGGTTTAAAAACTATCACAGTTAATAAGTACTTCTCAGTGCAATGCTATAATAAGTCATATTAATGTTAAAGCTTGCACGTGCTAAAAGAAATACATTGCTGAATTTTGAAGAGCCTGTCATATTTTACGTGATGTTTATGATTTACATAGCAAACATTTTCACTGCTGTGCTGGTGCACGTGCTCAAAGATCCGAGCTAGACCATGGGCTTGGCTCTAGCTCGGCTAATTTGTTGGCTCACCTACTTATATGACAATATGCAAAGAATATAGGTGAAAATGAGCGCTGAAAATAAAACACCATCAGCTAAACCATACATTTTGATGTCTGGTCTGACAATGTACTGGCTGGACGAAACAGTGTCTACTGAGGTGCTTACTCCCAACAACAAAAAGAGACTTGACTATGCAAGGTCATATTGCTCTGATGAGAGAGGAAGAGAAGTCTGACATCTGGCCTGACAACCCCACAAAACAAGCTTATTTCCACATTATATGAATGCTATGTTGAACAAATGTACTTAAGGGTGGAACTCACTGGCATTTTAGGAGTCAGTGCAGGTTGAGAGGGCGGAAATGAAGGATACTAGCCTGAGTACACATATAGATAATGTGATCAAATAATTGGTGATTCAACGAGACCCAGCTTTTGACATGGAATGGTAGGAGGATACGTAACTCTAGAAAGGCTAGGTAAATTGTTGTATACCTTAACAGGTACAAGATAGACATCTCACACCTCCAAGAAACCCACCTCCCAGAGATAAGCAATGGTAGTTCGCTAAGAAATGAAGTGCATATACTTTGCATTACACACTCTGTATTGGAAGGGTGCGATGATAATTGTTAAGAGAAGTCCTGTTTAGATAGTTGCAAGTACAATCGGATGTGGAGGGGTGTTACAGAATTCTTCAGGGTATGCTAGGAGGCAACACTAATAATGTATGTAGTCCTAGTATAGAGCCACTGTTTGTTTTCAAAATGCATTGGCAAAATGCCTTGCTCAGGACCTTTATCTGGACACAATCTCTGAAGTGTGGTATCTCCCTTGCCCAATGTATGTCATTGGGCAAGGGAGATATCACACTTACACAAAACATATTCAGACCACTCAAAAGTACTGCTCCAATTAGCAATGTCTTGTGGACCACGTAGGGGCAGACCAGGGAGTCTCCAGCCTCGGGCATTGTTGGATGCCATCTTTATGAAAGAATGTGAAGGTGTGATAAAGGGGTACTTCCAAAACAATTCAGGGTTGAGAGGCTTTTAAGGTATGTATATGGAGAGAGGGGTGTATCAACAAAATTTAGAGGTATTAAAATGCATCTGGGCTATGCTAGACAAGCTTGAAAGCACACTGAGAATTTCAGAACTACATTATGAATTGGACGGTAATGCTCAAATGCTGGTAAAAAGCACTGAAAAATAAAATGAAAAAAATGTGATGGGGCACAAGGTAACTGGTAGACCTAAAGAAAGGTGCCACGATAAAGGCATTTAAACACACACATGAATGTACAAAGATGCCTAACTCTATGTAAACATGTTTTTAGCATAACCTGTATTTGCCTCTAGTACATTTATCCCTGCATGCTTCCACTTTACTCAATCATACTACTCATTGTTTGTGGGCAACTTACCTGAACAACTACGACATGAATGGAGACGTGATCTGGAAGTCTGATTGGCGCCCTAAAATACTGCGAAAGGGCAACCAAGAGATGAAGAATGGCTACCACACTTTTTGCATGAATAGCTGAAAGAACGCAAAAAAGTGCATTTAGGTACAGAGTCTAATTTCTTAGCATAATCACTAGAATAATCATATTTTCTTATACAGTGCTGCTTTGAGAATAGCAAACGTTTCTGAAAACATAATTGTTTAGTTTGGATATCTTCATATTCATTGTTTCTATGTTTTTTTTGGATAGCTCATCTTTCGACCTAACCACCAAAGAAAAACAATCTTATAACAAAAACTTCAAAATCAACATTTTTCATTTTAATGTATATGTGTTGTGCATTCACTATTTTGCCATCATTATCTAAAAATAAATTACTGATCAGATTTCCTATTTCAAAAGAGAAGAGGAGAACTCTGACTTGGAATCCAGGAAGCATCTTTTGGTGTAGCAGGCTTTGTCTGGTTAGGTCAACATCCTGTGACTGCCTGAACAGTATAGGTTGGCCCTTATCGAGTAGCAGTGCAAGACCTACTAAGAAAATCCCATGTTATCATACTTCATACTGTATTAAACACACCTGTATGAAGTGCTTGATGGATTAAGGTGTAAAGAAACCATTCATTCACGCTGTGTTTAATTTCAATGCAACTCCCATTTGTTTAAGAATTTACAGCAGTATGGAAGTGTGCTAAGGAATGTATTTTAACCTCAGACTCCCAACCGCTGTTCCCGATTTACTTTCGGCAGAACTCTTCTTTGTGGCAGTAAACTATTCCCCCGCAAATGAATGAAAATCAAGGCAACTGCGGCGTTGTCTAAGCACAATTTGAACTAATGTTCTACTTATTCAATTGCATTGACCGTGGACAAATGGATCTTTAAGTGGACTTTTCGTAAGCCTGACCTCTGCTGACTTGTTCTATGAATAAAAGATGGTGCAACCCGACATCTTTCACATTCAGATTTTCAAAATAACACGAGATGTTTCTCTTGAAGGTAACATAACTACTAATATTCACCAGTGAACAAACAATATTATGAGGACATACGTTTCGGTCAGTGGCAAAAGGAGTAATCATACAGAATGAGAGCAAAATGGAAATAATAAGTTTTGACAAAATGGAGCACTCCCAAAAATAATTATCATTAATACAGGCAAGTATAGTTTCTCTTGACGTTTTCTAAACACTATGCAAAGTAAATAAGTCAAATTTTTATGTTTAGCAATCTGGTGGTCACACACAATAAAAAATATAAATAAAGAATAAGGTCTCTTTTTCAAGCTGAATATATAAAGCAAGTAACAGGAAATTATTTATGCAGATGAGGTTTGAGAATTCGAATGAGGTTTTGACACAGGAAATTCTTTGAGTCACCATGAGGACTTTAACAAGCATTGGCAAAGTCAATAGGTTTCACCTGTGAGATTGTGTTTTAGCCATGTTGTACTCCAGTGTTGCTGCTGTTCAGCATGGCTAACAGTTAGTGGCAGTGGGTGGTGTGAGGTAGATTGGAGTTGGATAGATTTGATTAGGGGGTAGATTGGATGTAGAGTGGAGTATTTTGGAGGAGACTAGAGTGGGGTAAAATGGAGTGGGGTGGTTGGGTAGATCATTACTATCAATGACCCAGCAAGTCAACGCCATCTCCTCCTCCTGCTTCAACACCCTCCACATGTTTCGGGAAGATCTACAAATGGATCCCCACTGAAACCAGAAGGAGGGTCACCCAAACTCTCGTAAGTAGCAAAGTGGACTAGGGCAATGCCCTCTTTGCAGGAACCATGGCCAAGCTCCAGAAAAGACTGCAACTAATACAGAACGCCTCTGCACGCCTCATCCTGGACATCCCCCGCCACTGCCACATCACAGCCCACCTGAGAGACCTACACTGACTCCCCATCAACAACAGAATCATGTTTAAACTCCTCACCCACGCTCACAAGGCACTGCACAACACAGGACAGAATACCTCAACAGACTGCTCTCCTTCTACACCCTGACCGACAGCTTCGCTCTGCCCATCTTGCCCTCGCCACCGTCCCATGCATCGACAGACTGACCGCCAGTGGCAGATCGTTCTCCCACCTGCAGCCAAGACATGGGACACTCTTCCCACCCACCTGCGTCAGACACAGGACCTTCTTACCTTCAGGAGACTTCACAGGACATGGCTGTTTGAGCAGTAGCAGCCCCCTCAGCTCCTTGAGACCCTCACGGGTGAGTAGTGTGCTTTACAAATACTCTGATTGATTGATTGATTGTGCATGGTAGATTAGAGTGGAGTAAAATGAATTGAGATAGATTGGAGTTGAGTGGGGAGGATTGGAGTAGAGTGGGGAAGATTGGAGTAGAGTAGATTGGGGAAGAATAAAGTGAGGCACACACTGCAGTGGAGTGGGGTATATTGGAATGAGTGGGGTCGATTGGAGAGGGATACATTGGGGTAGATCAGAGTGGAGTGGGGTAGATTGGGTAAGAGTGGAGCACTGTGGATTGGGGTAGATTGTAGTGGGATAGATTGTAGTGGGGTAGATTGGGGTGGGTTAGAATGGAGTTGGGTTAGATTGTAGTGGAATAGATTGGAGTGGGGTAGCTTGGAGTGGGTTAGAATGGAGTTGGGTCGATTGGAGTTGGGTAGATTTAAGTGGGTCAGAGTGGAGTGGGGTAGATTGTAGTTGGGTAAATTAGGGTGAAATGTGGTAGATTAAGGTGAAGAGGGGTCAATTGGAGTGAAATAGGATTGGGGTAGATTGCCCTAGACTGGAATAGTGTGGGGTAGACTGGAATGGAATAGGTTGGAGTGGAGCTGGATAGAGTGGTGTGTGGTAGAGTGGTGTGTGGTAGATTGGAGTGAGGTAGATTAGGTTCGGGTGGGTAGATTGGGGTGGAGTGAAAAGGAGTGGGACAGATTGGAAGAGGTTAGTTTGGGGTGGGGCTGAGTAAGGTAGATTAGCATTGGTGGATTTGGGTGAAATGGGATAGATTGTATGGAGTGGGGTAGTTTTGAGTGGCATGCAGTAGTATCAAGTGAAGTGGAGTGGGGTAGATTGGGTAAAGTACAATGGAATTGGTAGAGTGGAGTGGGGTGGAGTTGGATAGTTTGGAGTGGAGTGAGATAGATTAGGGACAGTGGAGTGTAGTGGAGTAGATTAGGGTGGAGTGGGGTAGATTGGACAGATCAGAGTAGGGTAGATTGGATTGGGGTGGGGTAGACTAGAGTGGTGTAGATTGGGGTGATGTGGGGTGGATTGGGGTGGAGTGGGGTAGATTGGAGAGGAGTGGGGCATATTCGAGTTGAGTGTGGTAGACTGGAGTGGAGGAAGATAGATTGGGGAAGTGTGGGATAGACTGTACTGTAGTGTAGAGGGGTAAATCAGGATGGGGTAGAGTGGGGTAGATTAGGTGGACTGGAGTAGGGTAAATTGGAATGTAGTGGGGTAGATTGGAGTAAGGTAGATTGAAGAGGGATGATTGGAGTGGGGTAGTTTGTTGTGGGTAGAGTGGAGTGGGGTGGATTGGAATGCGGTAGAATAGGATGGAGTAGATTGCAGTGGAGTGGGGTGAAGTGGGGTCGATTGGATGGAATAGATTAGGGTGGGGTAGATAGGAATAAAGTAGATTGGATTATGGTAGATTGGGGTGGAGTGGGGTGAAGTTGATAGGAGTAGGGGTGAATTGGGGTGGAGTGGGTTACAGAGGAGTGGAGTAGATTTGAGTGGAGTGCGGTAGACTGCATTGGGCCAGATTGGAGTGAAGTGGAGTGGGGTGGCATCGAGTGGAGGGGAGTGTGGTAAATTGGAGTGGAGTTGGGTAGACTGGAGTGGAGTAGATTGGAGTGGGCTGGGGTGGACAGGAGTGGAGTGGATTTATATTGGGGAGATTGGAGTGAGGTGTATTGGGGTAGATTGGAGAAGGGTAGATTGGGTTGGAGTGGGGGAGATTGGGGTGATAGGAGGAGTGTGGTTAGATCTGAGTGGAGTGCAGTAGATGGGGTGGAGCGGAATAGAGTAGAATGAGTAGAAGGGTTGATTTGGTCAGATTGAGTGGAGAGGGGTAGATTGGACTGGAGTGAAGATAGTTTGGTGGGGAGTGGTGTAGATTGTAGTTGAGTGGGATAGATTGGAGTGTGGCAGATTGTAGAGGAGTGGGGTAATCTAGTCGATGGGTTAGATTGGGTTGGAGGGGCAGATTGGGTTGGAGTGTGGTAGATTAGGTTAGAGAGGGGTAGACTGAAGTGGGGTAGATGGAATGGGGTGCAGTTGGGTGGGTAGATTAGAGTGGGGTACATTGGAGAGAAGTGGGGTAGATTTGGTGGAGCGGAGTTGTATAGATTGGAGTAGAGTAGCTTGGGGTAGATTGTACTGAAGTGGGGTGGGGTACATTGGGGTGGAGTGGGATAGATTGGAGTGGGGTAGATTGAGGTAGGTTAGAGTGGAGTGGGTTAAGTAGTGTGGAGTGGAGGGGTGTAGAGTTGAGTGAAATGTTGTGTCATGGAGTGAGTGGCGTAGATTGGAATGACATCGAGTTAAATGGGCTGTGGCAGAGTTTCAGAGTAGAGGGCTATAGAGTGGAGTGGAATGTTGTAGGGTGCAGTAGAGTATTATAGATTGGAGTGGCGTGACATAAAGTGAAGGGCATAGAGTGGAGTGGCATAGTCTGGAGTATGCATAATGTGGTAATGCACTGGAGTAACAGAAAAAAAAACATTTCAATTGAAATGACCATTACATTTGCACCAGAAAAACGTTTTAATGCACACAAATGACAATATGTGCAAATGTCATCACCTAGCATACTTGATGTGTGTTGATCCTATTCAAATATGTGTTTCTATCATACTTCAGACTTCAGAATTACAAAATATTTGCTTCATTTGTACCAATTTTGATATATTCTTAAATGTCACAACAGTCCATTTTTGTTGTTGTGTGCTAGAAAAAAAGAAAATACCATTTCATCTTGCATAGGTGCTCAGCAGGATCAGCACATAAATTCTCTCACTTTGAAGTCAGAGAAAGAAAAAAATACACCAACCTCCTAGGAAGAGAGAGCCTGACATTTGACCTCTGTCTTTGAAAGCACAGCAAATGTGACAAGATAAGATCAGGATTTAAAGGCCTGGTTACAGAAAGCAAGTTTGTGGAAGAATAAAGTAGACAAGGTTTGGGCAACTGGAGGGACAACCCCAAAGCGGACCGCCTTAAGCAAATAAGGCTAGCAAATAGAAAGCCAGAAAATTTGACTTTCGGATCACAAAGCCAATTGTAATCAATGGCCAGAATGCATTCCTAGGTCAGTTTTCTGAATGTCCCCAAAATGTCTTTAGCAAACCAGACAGCACAGCTGTCTTGTAGGCTACGACATAAAAATTGTAGTATGCTACTGTTCATCGAATGTAAAAATGCAACATTAAAAGAATTAGTATTCCATGATGTCTACATCAATGGGAGTTTTGCATTGAACAAAATCAGAAGGGGCGTGCAAGTGGATATCACAGGGATCCAGTCAGACAAACATAAGGTTATATGGAAATAAAGCCTCAAAAAGCTTAAAAAAAGACAATTCCGTAGCCATTAAGCCAAAAGATAACTGGAATAAATACTGATTCAGGACACCGTAATTTACCACTATGAAATGGTCAGACAGTTGTTAAATGATGAAAACAACAAAAATCAGACTGGCGATCCCTTCCAACAAATGCAAAATAAAATCACAAAATCGCAGATCAAGCTAAATTTGACAGATACGTTTGAAAGTGTGAGTTATTTCTGTGAACAAGAAGGCTCTATGTAAATCAGTCTCATACACCCTCCCCAAACTCCATAAGAACTTGACTGATTCTCTGGGAAACCTTTTGTTTGAGACCAAGGTTTGATCAGGGAGCGCCTAGACAAATAGATTGCTTAATCAGGTACATATCCCAATCTTGGGTGTGTGCTAACACTGATAGGATTAATACATGGTGTGGGGGGATCCTACGTTTCAACCCCATTACTGAATTGCTTACCACACTTAATAACAGCCTTTGTACACTAGTATCACCTAAGATAAGGGGATTACTGTAATTGAAGGCCTTGTCAATTTATGTCCTGCTCCTACACAGATGCCCACTTATTTCATGTTTTCCATTTATAGAACTACTTTAACTCTTTTGCTGCCAGGCCTTTTCCCCCTCAGGTGCCAAGCCTTTTCTTGGCTATTTGGGGAAGTTTGTGCTTAGGCCCTCATAACTTTTTGTCCACATAAGCTACTCACGCCAAATTTGTGTCCTTTTTTTTTTTTTTTTTTAAAGGGCTGCAGAAGAAGAAAGCTTGTGCTTTTTTTTTTCTCTGAAAATGGCATCAACAAAGGGGTTGTGGTGCTAAAATCACCATATTCCCAGCTTTCAGGAACAGGCAGACTTGAATCAGAAAACCACATTTTTCAGCACAATTTTGGCATTTTACTGGGACATATCCACTTTTTACTATTTGTTGTGCTTTCAGTCTCCTTCCATTTAGTGACAGAAATGGGTGCAGAACAATGCTGGATCCAGACAGCTAAACGTTTATGAAAAGTAGACAAAATTCTGAGTTCAGCAAGGGATCATTTGTGTAGATCCTTCAAGGCTTTCCTACAGAAAGTAACAGCTAAAATTTAAATTGAGGTGAAAAAGAGCCATTTCTGTGCATGTTTTCTTCTATAACTTTTTCCACCCATGGCAGATTTTTTAAAGCAATATACTGTTACGTCTACTGGACTCTTCAGGTTGTGGGGATATATAGGGCTTGTAGGTTCATCAAGAACCCTAGGTACCCAGAGACAGTAAATGAGCTGCACCTTGCAATGGGTTTTCATTGTATACTGGGTATATAACAATTCATTTGGTGAAATATAAAGAGTGAAAAATAGGTATAAAGAAAACCTTTGTATTTCTGAAATGGGCACAAGATAAGGTGTTGAAAAGCAGTGGTTACTTGCACATCTCTGAATTCCGGGGTCCCCATATTAGCATATGAATTACAGGGCATTTCTCAAATAGACATATTTTTTACACGCTGTCTTACATATGGAAGGGAAAAATGTAGAGAAAGACAAGGGGCAATAACACTTGTTTTTATATTCTGTGTTCCCCAGAGTCTCCCGATTAGAATGGTACCGCACTTGTGTGTGTCGGCCTAATGCCTGCGACAGGAAACACAACATGGACACATGACATTTTTACCTTGAAATATGAAGTGAATTTTGGCCTCTAGCTATGCCGGCACCTAGGAAACCTAACAAACCTGTGCATTTTTTAAAACTAGACACATAGGGGAATTAAGGATGGGGGGACTTGTGGTTCTCTGACCAGGTTCTGTTACGCAGAATCCTTTGCAAACCTGAACATTTAGCAAAAAATAAAATCTTTTTCTCACATTTCAGTGATAGAAAGTTCTGGAATCTAAGAGGAGTCACAAATTTCCTTCCAAGTCTCCCAAGTCTCCCGATATAAATGGTAACTCACTTGTGTAGGTAGGCCTAGCACCTGCGACAGGAAATTCCCCAAAACACAACATTGACACATTAAATTTTCCCAAAGAAAACTGACCTGTTTTTTGCAAAGTGCCTTGCTGTGGGTTTTGGCCTCTAACTCATCCTGCACCTAGGAATACCTAGCAAACCTGGACATTTCTGAAAACGAGAGACCTAGGGGAACCCAGTATGGGCTAACTGGTGGTGCTCTGACTGGGTTCTGTTACCCAGACCTCTTTGCAAACCTCAAAATTTGGCAAAAAAACCCACCATTTCCTTACATTTCGGTGATAAAAAAGTTCTGAAATCTGAGGGGAGCCACAAATTTCCTTCTACCCAGCGTTCCTCCAGGTCTCCTAATAGAAATAGTACTCCATGTGTCTGGGTAGGCCTAGTGCCTGCGACAAGAATGCCCCAAAACACTACATGGACACATCAAAATTATCAAATACAAAACTAACTGTTTTTGCGGGGGCACCTGCGCTTTTGGTCCTGGGCTCAGCAGTCACCTCGGGAAACCCACGAAACCCAGACATTTCTGAAAACTAGACAGTGAAGGGAGTCCAGGTAGGTGTGACTTGCGTGGATTCCCCAGTGTTTTCTTACCCAGAATCCTCAGCAAACCTCACATTTAGCTAAAATAAATTTGTGGGATCACCGCTCCGAGACACATTTCCTACCACCCAAAGTTGGTGGTCTTGTAACCTTCTTGAACGAGACCGGGCGCGGCACAGAGCTGAGCGCTGGGCCACAAAAAGCTTTAGGGACCGCTTCCTGAAAGCCTTTGGGTTCATGGCCCAGCACTCGGAGCACGACTTTGGGTCATGGTAGGGCTCCAAGCACCATGAGATGCACATCCGTCATGGACATCACCTGTTGACAGCAGTCACAGGGCTTAAAGCTGGTCTTCCGTGACAACATACTGGTCTTACCAGGAGGTCAAAAAAGCTTCGACACAAGTCAAAAAAGCCAGTTATAAATTTACTGTAAGGTAGCTCTTCTTCAGATCTGCACGTAGCCTGGAACATAAAGAAAAGAACTGACATAAGCGCACTGGGGTTGCACCTATATACGACCACCAACGTCATATCCGGTGAACATAATGCCAACGACGGACACAGAGTCAACGACACCACCTTAAGGCAACCAGGGATACTGCTCAAGAAAGAAAAATCTCCAGATTCAGACTGATGCCTGGGGGAAATTCTAGGGTGAGGAATCTGCAAGTAGAAGTCTCTATCATATAAATAACCTACTAATAATTTGCTGGGGTTGCAAGACTTGGATAAATCAAGCAAGGGCTGAGCTGAATGAGTTTGGCCTGTCCCTTAAACCATAGCAGGTAAGCACAATTAGGACACTGTCATTAATCCTTCTTTATTTTTTTTAAATATAACAATTACTACATGTAGGACAGCAGAGGGTGTAATATCTAAAAGGTATTTTGTTTGTCTGCATCAAACAGGGCTGTAGGTGACAGGTGTCTCATTGTTTACCTTCTTTGGATAATGGATGCAACTATGGTCATTGAGGTGCTGATTATCTCCCTTTTAACTGCTAAGTAAGCCAGGGGAAGGTAGTGATAGTAACATAAAAATTGACTTTTTTCTCTTCTGCTTAACTTTGTTCCTTTTCAAGGCAGATAATCTGACATTTCACACATATATTGAGTCAGAGTGACTTAACATGGTATACTTGTATTTAGTAAGCGTAGTGTACTAATTTAGAAATAATTAAACACAAATCCTCGACCTCTGGTGGTTAAATGGAGGCAGCAGAAAAATATTCATACAGTGGCTAACTTACATATTATGTAATCAGGAAACCTAAGTCAAATTCCAGCTACCACAGGTGGCCAAATGTACAGCTATCTCTTTATGTCAACAACCTTGAATCAGTTCACAAGGTGTACTATATAGAATGATTGCTTATGTGTGCTATAGTGCCCAATAATGTTGCTCCAAATAGAATAACAAAGTTTGCCATATATACAGCACCAACACCAAAATGAACTTATCTTGTGGCACTATCATTAGGGCATTGCGGTGGAAAAAAGTTAATATTTAAAGACTATTACTTTTAACAGATGTTAATGTAGTGATGTAATCTAATGTACCAAAGTGGCATGCAAGCATTAACAAAATAACCTATTTGTAATAAATTCTCATCTTTTGAGATGATACTTTCTCTGTGATTTACATGCCAAACCGTTTGCCGGCTCAGCTTGTGCTTTGGGCATTATAGCTAAGCCAGACTTCTGCTTGGCTGTCTCTTTAAATTTCCTGGCTTGTTAAGAACTACGGTTTCCATTTTCACCTGCTCTTAATGCATTACTTCCAGGAGCTCCTGTGGATCTATTTGTGATTCAATAAGCTTTGAAATGTTCTGCACAATCATGGTTTTTGGCTGTAGACAATCAATTAGATTCAAGATCTGTAGAACATTGACCTGTAAGCTAGATACCTCTGTAACAGACCAGGAAATTGACTTTGCCTGGCCCTGTCATCTAAATTTCGTACAGTCTTCAGTTATGAAAGTTGGCCCTTTGTAGGAGGAGTCATAGGTTTTGTGTGCTCCTTGAATGAATCCTTTCAGCTTTGTGTCTGTGGAAAGTTACAACTGCCAAAAGATTTAAGGAGTAAATCAAGCAAGTAGATTTATGAGGGTTAAATATTATGATGGAATTTCACATGCCAGAGGCCTTACTAACCAAATATGCTGTCCATTTCATTCTAAATTGAGGGCATATGTTTGGGGAGGAAAGATGATGTAACACATGATAAGATCACTGTTCTCCTTAACATTGTGTTGAGACCAGAGTAGGAGTTTTCTTTTTAAAATCAGGCCACAAGGGGCCCTGCCTGCAAATGAACATGCTTAAACATTGCTGTATATTCTTAGAAGATGAAGTTGTAAAGGGGTATATAATCTTTAAATTGTAATGTACCCCTAAAATTGGTTCAGATAAGGGTAATATAATATCTGCACATGCTTTAAAGAAACCTAAGAATTTAGGAGTGGTACAGCTTAAGTACGAAAACGATAGGGTTAGTTCAAAGGGAAAATATATGATATTGTTTCTATTGGGATATGTACATCATCCAGGCATGTTCTCTCCAACTAGGCTTTATTTCCCAAACAGAATGAGGACAACTGTAGAGTATGATGCAAAGATACCAGAGAGGCATTTTATGGTTATATTTGGGATGCAGAAGTAGCAACAAGGGTATTGCCAAGAAACCCAGATACATTCAATGCAGCTCTACCACTAAAGCTATTTCACTTTGAGGCTGCATAGACAAGCAGCAAAAAAAGGGGAAAAAGAAAATATTAACCAGTAAACAAGAAAAATAAATATTTTCACTGACAAAACATTTCCAGCCAAAACTATGAAGTGCCCAACTGCAGAGAAGGATGAGGTATTCAGATATCCAATTCATAACTCAAAGGTACTGGAGTCATTAAACTAGGGAAGAGGAAATACACAGGTAAATCATTTGGCCGGAGAAAATGCTAAATTCCCATGGGAGGAAAAGCTGCAGTGCTGATGGAATGATTCAGAAATAAAAGGAAACCAGTCAAGAGAAGTGCTCGGGGAGAAGCAAACAAAATTAGGCAGGGTACTCTTAATCCTATTGAGATTAGCCCTTTGCTCCCCATGGTATATCAAGGTACACCAAAGAAGATGATCACCAATAATAAAACTCATCTTTGGTCAGCCAAAAGGGAACAAGACTTCATGGAATATTTTGGAATTCAGCTAAAAACTATTGGACAAAAATGGACAGCTGTTGTTTGAATTGAAATATTTGTTTTGTGTCACAAAGTACGTTCTGCTCGCATGGGTCGTGACAACTCAAGCCCAGATGTGGTCCCGTTTAAATTTTTAATCTTTCAAGTAGATCATAAGGTTATTACACTGATGCATTTATTTAATATAGTGCTTGCCTCTGGTGAGGCACCCTCCCCTTGGAGATCAGCAACAATAGTCCCAATTTATAGTATGGGTGGCTGTAGATGCTCCTTGACCTATCACACTATTGCTCTTTTGGGTGGAGTATAGAAATGTTGGGGTAAAACACTCACCACTAAACTGAAGAAAGAGCACAAGGCTAATAAGATGCTGGCTTAGAGACAGGTTTGGGTACATAGGGTTGGGTACGATAGAAATAACGTCCCACTTTTTAACGCTAGTGAAGAGGTATGTGTCTCTGAGGAGAAGTAAGCTATTCTTATCCTACGTTTACCTCAGAGCAGTACTGAATAGTGCCAACAGTCTTTAAGGATACACTCCCAGTGGCTAAGCTCATCAGTGGCCTGACAGAGATATTACAGCTTAAGCGTTTTTGTTTTTTAAAGTTCTGGTCTGAAGCCTACTTGAACCTTAAAAGCTGATAAGGGGATCCGATAAGGATGTGTTGTGTGGCACAAATACTTTTTAATATATTCATTAGGGATAGGGATCCACTTCTAAAAAATATCTAACTGGGGCGGTCCTTCTGATAAGTCTCCAGTGTCCTCTGTCAAGATAAAGCTGTGACAAGGACAGAAATACCCTAGTATAGGCTCTTGTCAGCATATGAGATTTAATGCAACGTAAATAAAAAGTTAGTGCCTGTTACACCTGACATCCTTTTAAAAAAATATCTTTTTATTATGTGAGATACAACAACTTATACAATTGACAACCAAGTCACTGCTTTCAGTCCATAGTAATCAGATCAACTTACAGTAGAGAGAAAGATGAAGGGAGGGGTCTGTTGCAGAAGGGGGAGAGAAAGGGGTTTTCATATCTCATTATAGCTATTGACGTGCAATGTAGAACTACCATTAGCTCAGTCAAGTTACAATAGGAGGCAGGCAATCCAATGTATCACCTCAACACGTTTAACAATAGCTGAACTCACTCTATGTTTAAGTGTGCCAGGTGTGTCTGTGGGTGACTAATATCCGCCCAATCTGCTATATGTGGCAGTGGTAGTGTGTGTGAAACGACGATTGCAATTTGTCCCCACAGGCCCTTTACTTCAGGCCTGCTACCATGGTTCTGAGTAGAAATTGTGGTCTCCTATGCTAATGCTGGGATGTATAGTTGTGGGGGTCCCTGATGTGTGGTGCACTGTGTCTCGGTGTGATATCGACTCGTGCATTCTGTATCCAGTCGCCATCTAGGCGATGTCTCTAGTGTATATGCCCTACATGCCTGGTGCCGTCACTTGTGAGTTCAGGGAGGACGAGTGTCATTCTTGGCCTCAATTGAAGTTATGAATTTATCCCATATTCCTAATCCTTTTATTGTCACACCCCTGTCCTGAAGTGAGTGGAGAACCTGTGCTTCCACCCTTGCAAATTTCAACCATCGATGTAATTCTGGTGTATTCGGGACTTTCCATTCCATTTCCAGGAGGCATTTATGCAGCACAAACGCCATGTCTATGCACCTGTGCCCCTGTTTCCCACTCTTGGACCTCGTGTAGACCCTGAGCAGACAGGATTTGGGCATAGGAGATAATAAGTGATCTACCAGTTCAGCTGGTGGGCAGACCCATGTCATGTGGTAAAAAGGTAGCATCCGGTTCTCTGCACCGCGGGCATTCACGACTAGTATGGGGGAACATGCGCTGGAGATGGTGTGGGGATAAATAAGTTTGGTGTAGGTATTTAAACTGAGTATAGTGAAATCGTGGATTACGCAACACTTCTTTTATCACGCTGAGCTCAGTATTCCATGCTGGCTGTGACAACGGTTTTGGGAGAACCCCGTCCCATCTCGCCCTCACTCTGATTTGAGCATCCTTAGGGTTCTCAAGTAGGATACTATACAACTGGGATATAGTGTGGTGAGATCCCAGGCCCACTAACAGATTGTGTAATAGGGGTGAGTTTGTGGGTTGTGGGTTCATTGTCTCCATTTTGCCAGACTCTGCGTATGAGTTGTTGCAGTGCACAGTAGGTTATGAACCATACTGGACCTACGTCATACACATCCACGAGTTCAGTATATGACATAATGTGACCCTCCTTAAATATTTCCCTAAATGTTTGTATGCCCAGATCTGACCATGGTTCGAAAGTGTGGTGGGCTTTTAATTTCCACACCTCTATGACGACCAGTAGTGGAATAGAGCCCCCCTTTAGTATATATAGACGCCAGCACTTGCGAACCACGATCATCAGAATGTTCTCATGACTTGGAGAACTAGTGTGGTCCTGTAGCCACAGCAGTACGTTTGTATGACCCAGGCTATCGTGCACCAAAATTTTCTCTCTACCGGGGAGGTTTTGTAACCATTGAAAAGGCCATTGAATTTGCAATGCTGCATAGTACAGCTGATATTTCGGTGTGGTTAGGCCCCCTGTGAAAGCGGCAAGTATGTTTCAGCTAGTGCTACTCACCTGCGGCCGTTTCCCCATATTAAGTCTATAAGCAAACTATTCAGTGTTTTAAAAAGGAACAAGGGATAACTATTGAAAGGGCTGTGAAGTAGTATAATAAGTGTGGGAGTATTATCATTTTTGCAATTGCTACTCTACCCAAAGGTGATAGCGGTAGCGAGCCCCAGAATGTTAGGGAGCCCCTAATCGATCAGACCATGTGTCCTAAGTTGCCTTCTATCACATCTGTTGTGTTAAGGTATAATACCTAGATATTTAAATGTGGAGTAGCACCATGGTAATCTATGCATTGTGAGAGTAGATCTTAATTCCTCAGGGACCGGAGTCAATGGTAATAGGCAAGATTTCGACCAGTTCCCTTGTAAGCTAGATAGGTCCCCAAAGTGATCTAGTAGCTGTAAAAGGTCTGGTAGCGATGATGTGCATTTGTGTAAATATATCAGCGCATCATCCGTGTAAAGAGAGATGATTTGTTGTCTGCTGCCATCAGGTATGCCCCACTGTCGTGCCCGTTGTCTGAGCTGAGCTGCTAAGTTCGATCGCTAATGCAAACAGCAGCGGTTATAATGCTCATCCTTGTACAGTGCCCCGCCCAATCAGGAAACTTTCTGAGATAATCTTGCCCATTTTTACACGAGCTGTGGGGTTAGAATAGAGAATACCAATCCATGTCAGGAATTTGTGGCCGAATCCCATGTTCTGCAGGGTTTCTCTTAAAAAGGCCATCAAAGACTATCAAAAGCCTTCTCGATGTCTAGGGATACCGCAACCCAGTCGTGCTCCAACTTCAGGGCATCTGACATGAGCCGCAAAAGGTGTCTAATATTTAGGAAGGTGTTTCGTCCAGGTATAAACCTTGATTGGTCCTCGTGTACCAAGTGCGACACCAGTGGGAGCAGTCCATTCGCAAGAATCTGGCCCAACAGCTTGCAGTCCAGGTTCAACAGCGATAAAGGCCTGTATGACCGGACATCTAGGGGGTCCCGGGCTGGTTTGGGTAAGACTTCTATTAACGGTTCGCGCTGAGAGTCTGGGAGCTGCCCTTTTATTTGTGCTTCATGTAGCATCTCTAGATATAGTTTAAGTAACTGCGCGGTGAAGGTGTGGTAGTATTCCACTGACAGACTATCACTACCAGGAGCTTTGTTGCGAGCCAACTGATGCAATGCCGATTGGATCTCTTCTGCATCTATGGGTTTCTCTAACTCCATCTGTAGTAGTTGGGAAAGGTGAGTGAGAGGTAGTGAGTGAAAGAAGTCTCCTACTCGTGCCGCTGGGGGGTTGGGTCACACCACATATAATCTGTAGTATTGCTTAAAGGCATCATTTATATATGCCTGCCTGTTACACTAACCTGGAGTCAAGCCTTATGGCTCCTATGGGAGGACACAGTAGCTCACCGCAAATTAACCATGCTATTAACCTGCCGGAGCAATCACATTCTGAGTGTATCCTAGCAATGTAATGTCAGTAATTATATTTCCGCAAGCGCATGTCCACCTCATTTCTTCCTGTTCGTGGTTCGCGAAAGGCGTCAGGGCCAAGCATGCCCTGTGCAACTGTGCGTGCCACATTGCATAGGTCTGTTTCTAATAGTGTCAGCTCGCTGCACAATATACGCCACACACCTCCCGCTGCGGACAGAGATTGGCCTTGCACCACTACTTTGTAAGCATCCCTTTCTACTGCCCGCGACGTGGCCGTCCCACCATTTAATTTGAAATATTTGGAAATGTACTCTGGCATTTCCTGGCAAAACAGAGGGTCCAACAGCATGTCTGGTTACAGGTGCCATGTGGGTATGCGAGCGCGCCTACTGCCCCATTGCATGGAAGCCTCTGTGATGTTACAAGCCAGTCGAATAGAGCTGAACATCAAGTCTATGCGAGTGTGCTATCTATGAACCAGGGAATAGAAGGAATATTCCCTATCTAGGGGGTGGAGAAGGCACCACACATCGCAGAATCCCCTCTCGGACATCCATATCACCAGCACATGTGATATTTTCCTGCTGGGAGCACATTCCAGTGGTGGACGAGACCTATTAATATCTATATTTGATACGCAGTTTAGGTCACCCCCCCATATGATATTGGTCGTTGGATCCCGGAAAGGTACAGCCGTAATCGATATGAGAAAGTTACTCTGTTTCGAATTGGGAACATATAGCTCTGCTTTAGATAATGGTTTGCCATCTAGTGATCCCTCTAATAGCACATAAAGGCCATCGGTATCTACATAGCAGTGCCCCACAACATATAGAACATCTCGAGCTACCCACAACAATACCCCTTTGGCGAATGTCGATGTTGTGGTACCGTATGTTAGTCCCTGCTATTTGGTGTTAAGGGTGTGCAATTCTACTGCTGTGAAGTGCGTTTCTTGTAGTATCGCAATGTGGGTTCTGTGACGTTTGAGGTATGTATGTATCCTGCTGCGTTTAGTGGAATTGCCCATGCCTCTCACATTCCACGTTAATATGTTATTGTTGTCAGTATTCATGAGTTTGCAATATTAGTAGCCAGCGTATGGTCTATTGGTGTGTTACACTGGGTCACTGACGGGCCCCGCCTTTTCCAAACGGCTGGCGCTCAGATCCACAAGGCCTCTCGGTTCCGCTGTGCCAGCATTCGCAGCAAGCAGATCTCATCCAAGCAGCACCTTTCTTGGTACTGCAGGGTCGCTCCGATCCTGTTTGCAGGCGCCAGGGAAGTCCGGGTAGGGTACATTGCAGGATTATTATCAGGCCGAGAGCAGAGCTCACTTGCTAGTGTCCACTCCGGTTGCCATCTTGGCCACGCCCCACACCTGACATGCTTAGCGTGGTATTCCCCCAAACCTTTTGCCTTGACTCTTCCTGCTCTGTTGTCTTTGTTTTTGTTGGCTTTATTACTCTGTGGACTTTACCACTGCTAAGCTGTACTAAGGTACTTGTGCCCCCTCCCTAAAAGATGGCAAGACTGGCTTGTATCTGATTGGCACATTTAATTTACTTGCAAGTCCTTAGTATATGGAACTACAGGTAACAAGGACCTGTAAATTAAATGCTACTAGTAGGCCTGCAGCATTCAGTGGGACACCCACTTAAATGCTACTTTAAAACATGTCAGGCCTGACATAGCCTGCAGTGCAGTTTTAAACTGCCATTTCGACCTGGCAAAATATTGCCAGGCCTAAACCTTCCTTTTTTAGACGTATAAGTCACCTTCAAGGTAGGTCATAGGGCAGGGTGCATGATATTTGAAAAGTAGGACATGTGTATTTAAGTTTTGCATGTCCTGTCACTGAAAACAATCCTAATATATTTTTTCACTCTGTCAGGCCTATCTCTCCCCATTGGCTAACACTGGGTTACCTTATTACATTTATGAAGTACTAAATTGGATTGGAAGCAGATAGAGATATGTTGTTTATCCTCTTTAATGATAAAGTCAGATTTAAGTCACAATGCCGAAAAAGTCAATTTTAGAAGTTGGCACTTTTCTGTCCTAACCATTTGTGCCTTGTGCCAGTGTCCTTGTTCACATGACTGAATGGCTGTGCAGCTGGGGTTTGTGTGTTCCTCCCAGACAGTGACGAACAAGGGGTTGGGTGTGGACAGGATGGGTCATTATGCCAAGATATATGGGACAGATCTGTGCCCTGCTCCACATGCACTTCAAAGGACTTGTCACCAGCACACACAAAGGAACTTGACACTAGCCTTTTGTCAACTCAGACTTCTTGGAGCCTTGACACTGGAAGGAAAGAACTTTCCCCAACCAGATGAGGGGGTAGGAAAGGGAGTCCCCAACACGCAGAAGCTAGCACCAACTATAAATATTGGACAATCAGACAAACTCCTCAGAACACTCCTGGAAGAAGACTGCCTCACTGCTTGAGAACTGCCTTGCTGTCTAAGAAGACACACTGGACCTGCTTACCTTCACCCCAGGCTAACCTGAGTGACTACAAGGGCCATGTGGCTGACCTTCTGTTTTAGCTACAGGAACATAATAGGCTCAAGATTTCTCCCTTCAACTGCCCAGATGTGCTGTTGCAAATGGACCAGGCAGGGTCCGCAACTGGACCTGCTTGAGCCCTGCTGGCCTCTGCTGGAGTGAGTTCCTGATCCCAAACAAGTACCCCCACTTCCTAGACCATTGGGCGGCATCAGTCTTAGTTCCTCCAAGAAAGAAAGGTGAAATTCTGAACTTTGTGCTCTTGGTGACCACAACTGACACTCTGCTTTCCCACAATAACCGTCAACACAAATTTCAGATAAGAACCTGCGCTCTTCGCACTACTATGGCTGGAAATGCAAGACCTGCAGTTCGTGCTATAGTAATGACTGCTACAGTGACCACCAATGCGAAGCAATAGTAACGATCAACCAGCTCTTTGTGCTCGAGCGATGACCATCCACAACAATCTCCCTTCCCTTCACAGCCACCTCCACCACAAATGGAACTCTTTGTGCAGGACTTTGATAAGGTAACTCTTTCCATGGGAATAACCTGGTACCTGTATCTGACCTGGCTTCGTCATGGTCAGCCTGAACTTCCTGTTCTCTAGAATGACCAGATGATCACAAGTGGATTTTTTTTATTTTAGGCACTATTGTCACCCAAAATCTTTTAACTGAATATCTCCAGTTCTACTTTTAGGATTTGTAATTCTGGTATCATATGATTTACTCAAATGTACTCTATTTTTCTAAACTGGTTTGGGTTTTTCTTGTGTAATGTTTTCACTTTGTTACAGTTTGTGTGCTGCATAAATTCTTCAAACTTTGCCTCTACGTTAAGCTCGAATTCTTTATGCCAAGGTACCACAGGGTTAAGTACAGGTTAATTTAGTGACTTTTGTGGTTCACCTTGATAAGAGTTGTGGTTGCTGTCTGATTGGGGCTTTCACCCCATTCAACCAATAACAAAAATTTTTACAGAGCCAAATGCCTCACATGTGAAATGCTGATAGTGGCCAAGAGGTATTTCCATAAGAATATTGTTTATGATAAATAATTATAGATTATGAATAGTTGATGAGTTTACCTAGTTCACCTTTAATTATCAGACACAGGGCATGAGCTGCACAAGTCACAAAAAGCATCATAATCTTATACTTGGAATGTGCTATCTGCATTATTAAATAAAATGGGCATAGATCCTTTGCTGGCTCTATTAAAGACACCCAGGGCCTTATTAGAGTTTGGCGGGCGGCGCAGGCTACTCCTCCACTACTCCTGTTTTCCACTTGCTGGCCCTAATGTGACTTTCCTGCTGGGACAGCGTATGGAAACAGTGTTTCCGACTGCTGTCCCAGGGGGAAACAGGCCACAACATTGACACCAGCTTGTAAGCCGGTGGAAATGTTGTTGTGCATCGGGTATGACAGCACCCGTAGTGCTTTTAACTGCCTGTAATTCGGGCAGTGACAAGCTCAACAGGGCTGTTCATGGGGGCCTCTGCACTTCCAATGACAATTGCAGGGGCCTCCATTGACCCCCCACAGCACCCCATCTCTGCCAGCCTTTGCATGGTGGTGGAACCGCCATGCAAAAGGTGGCGAAGAGGGGACTCGAATTAAGACTGCAGGCACCGCCAGGTTGACGACCGGCAGCAACATGGTGGTGCCGTCGGTCCAACCGTGGCGGCTCTGCCACAGTCATAATATGGCGGTCTCAAGACCACAACACTCGTTATAAGGGCCTCAGAACTGAGGTTGAAGTTGCAGCTCTTTATGGAACAATCTGGAGTGGTTTGTTTGCAATCGCTATATTCTTACAAATATAATGTTTCAAAACCTACCCTTTTGGATTGTGTGTTTAGATCTGGATGAGCAAAATGTATTCCACAGTACCCTCATTAAAGCTGCACTAATTAGAGCTAGACTATGGACCAACTAGAACCCTTGAGAACTTTTGCTTTTAGATAACTCCTTACAATGTTCATGAATGGTTCATACTTGGCAGTCACTTCTGAAAAACTATCATCATAGCCGCATTGTCCATATCAATCAGTGTCAGAAAACTGTTGCAGGACCGGAAAACTACGTTGACAAAATTATCTTTTGTGTAATGGAAAGTTGTCCATAAGATAAACATAAGGTTTCATTTCGAAGGATGGTCAGTCAATAATTCCACTTTTTGTGTATGCTACTTGATCATCTTTTTACAGTCTGGCTTGGACTCAATGTAAGGATAATGTTGCACTATGTTGTGAAAATTGCATTATTTAAAAGATTGTTTAAAGCCTGTGACATTCTTATTGGACAGCTACAGGCTACATATGGCATAAAGGATCTTTCTAAATTTGCCATTTGCTATTGAACATAGAATTGCATGCAAAACTACACTACATAAAATGTGTCAGTTGGCAGTTGTCACTACAAACATGGTTGTTTGTCTATAAATTGAGAGTGGATGCTGTTGTTAAGCCATTGATAATCAAACAGAATTGAAAGTTCGTCATTATCAATAAGGATGCCTGTGGGCAACATTATTAATTCAATTATCTTTAGTTGCTCAAAGCACAGGTGCTACTACGACAATTATGCTCATCTGATCATCCATCAGAAAGATCAAAGTCAAGTCTGAATCCATCAATACTTCATGTCGGTTATAAACAATTAAAGCACCCACAAAATATATTTAAATAAATAACTGTTAAAATTTAAAATTGTTTTCATCCCAATTCACTGCTAAGATCACTACAAAAATAAACAATAAATAATAGTAACGTTTCACTAAACCAATTCCTAAAATGCAACAATCAATCAGGAATTTGTAAAGCGCACTACTCACCCGTGAGGGTCTCAAGGCGCTGAGGAGGGGAGGAGGAGTGGGGAAGGAGAAAGGGGGTTCTGTTACTGCTCGAACAACCAGGTCTTGAGAAGTTTCCTGAAGGTAAGGAGGTCTTTGGTCTGGCACAGGTGGGTGGGAAGAGTGTTCCACGTTTTGGCAGCAAGGTGTGAGAATGATCTACCGCCATTTGTAGTTCTGCAGACACGTGGGACAGTTGCGAGGGCAAGGTCGGTGGAGCGGAGATGCCGGGTCAGGGTGTAGAAGGAGAGCCGTCAGTTGAGGTATTCTGGTCCGGTGTTGTGCAGTTCTTTGTGAGCATGGGTGAGGAGTTTAAAGGTGATTCTCTTGTTGACTGGGAGACAGTGCAGGTTTCTCAGGTAGTCTGTGATGTGGCAGTGGTGGGGGATGTCCAGGATGAGGCATGCGGAGGTGTTCTGGATGCATTGCAGCCTCTTCTGGAGTTTGGCCATGGTTCCTGCGTAAAGGGCATTACCGTAGTCCAGTTTGCTGCTTACAAGGGCTTGGGTGACTGTTCTTCTGGTTTCGGTGGGTATCCATTTGTAGATCTTTCGGAGCATGCGGAGGGTGTTGAAGCAGCAGGGGGAGATGGCGCTGACTTGATGGCTCATGGATAATGAGGAGTCCAAGATGAATGCTAGGTTGCGTGCGTGGTCGGTGGGAGTCAGAGCGGCTCCGAGAGTGGCAGGCCACCAGGAGTCATCTCATGCAGAGGGGGTGGAGCCGAAGATGAGGACTTTCGTCTTGTCAGAACTGAGTTTGAGGCAGTTGCTCTTGATCCATTCGACAATGGCTTTCATTCCTAGGTGGAGGTAGGTCTTGGCGGAGTCTTTGGTGAGGGAGAGGATCAGTTGGGTGTTGTTGGCATATGAGATGATGTTGAGGTTGTGGGATAGGGCAATGTTACCGAGCAGGGCCATGTAAACGTTGAAGAGGGTCGGGCTGAGGGTCGAACCCTGTGTATGCCGCAGATAATTTTGGTGACCTCTGAGCGGAATGGAGGGAGGCGGACTCTCGAGGTTCTGCCGGTGAGATAGGAGGTGACCCAGTCCAGGGCTCTGTCGTGGATTCATGCATTGCTGAGGCGTGGGCTTAGGGTGTGGTGGCAGAGGGTGTTGAATGCAGCCGAGAGGTCCAGGAGGATGAGGGCTGTGGTTTTGCCCTTGTCCAGTATGGTTCTGATGTCGGTGGCGGCGATGAGGACGGTTTCAGTACTGTGGTTGCTGCTGAATATGGATTAGGAAGGGTCTGGGGTGCTGTTCTCCTCGAGTAAGTGGGTTAGCTGTCTGTTGACAGCCTTCTCAATGACTTTTGCCGGGAATGGGAGCAGAGAGCTAGGTCCTTTGGGTCCGCCTTGGGTTTTTTGAGGAGGGCGTTGATCTCAGCGTGTTTCCAGCTCTCATGGAAGGTGGCGGACTCGGAGGAGCTGTTGCTGATCTTCCGTAGTTGGGGGTGCGAAGACGGAGCTTGCTTTGTTGAGGATGTGGTGAGGGCAGGGTGTCAGATGGAGAGCCGGAGTGGATGACGTTCATGATTTCGATGGTGTTGTTGTCGTTGATGGGGGACCAGGAGAGCAGGAAGTTGGTCGGAGGTGAATCTGTGGTGTTGGTGGTTGCCAGGGGAGGGGGTCTGGGTGCTGAAGCTGTTGTGGATGCTTACAATCTTGCGGTGGAAGTAGGAGGCTAGGGAGTCCCAGAGGTCTTGGGATGGCGGGATGGCGGTGGCGTTGGAGCTGGGGTTGGAGAGTCCCTTCACAACGTTGAAGAGCTCCTTGTGGCTGTGTGCATTGTTGTTGATTCGGTCTTTGAAGTCGGTTCTCTTGGTGGCTCGGATGAGTTGGCGGTGTCTGCGGATGGCGTTTTTGAAGGCTGTGTGGTTGTACAGAGTCTGATCTTGGTGTCACTTTCTTTCGAGTCTTTGGCAGGTTTGCTTAGATTTGTGGAGGTCGGCGGTAAACAAGAAGGCCATTCTGTCGGTGCATCTGTTGGAGGGATTCTTGATTGGGGCCAGAATATTGGTACAGGTGTCGACCCATTGACTGAAGTTGCTGGCAGCTGCATCAGTGTCGGTGGTGTCGATGGGTGGGTTCTGGGAGAGGGTCACAATAAGTTGGCCTTGGGTGACCTTGTTCCAACTGCAGTTGGAAATGCATTGTGGGTGGTGGTGTCTTTCAGGTTTCTTGAAGGAGAAGTGGATGCAGCGGTGGTCTGTCCAGTGGAGTTCGGTGGTGTGGCTGAAGGAGACATGATTGCTGACGGAGAAAATAGGGCTGAGTGTGTGTCCTGCGGTGTGGGTAGGTGTCGTGGCAAGCTGTTTGAGGCCGAGGCTGAAGAGGTTGTCGAGCAGGGTGGCGGTGTAGTTGTCATTGGTGTTCTCAAGGTGAAGCTTAAGTCCGCGAGGAGTATGTAGTCAGTGGATGCGAGTGCGTGCGTGCTGATGGAGTCGCTGAACTGCTGACGGGGGCCAGGGGGCCTGTAGATGATGGTCCCTCAGAGGGTGGTGTTTGGGTCAGTGTGGCTCTGGAAGTGCAGGTGTTCGGCGGTGCTGAGGGTATCTTCGGTGTTGGTCCTGATCCTAAGGGTGTTCTTGTGGACGATGGCGATGCCTCCTCCTGATCTGTTGGAGCGGTCCCTGTGGGTGATCTTGTAGCAGTGTGGGATGGCTATGGAGATGTAAGGGGCTGAGGAGGGTTTCATCCTGGTCTCGGTCAGGCAGGCGACGGCTGGGGAGGCAGTCGAGTAGATTTCATAGCTCTACTGCGTGCTTGTGGACAGAGCGGGTGTTGAGGAGGATAAATCTGAGATGGTTGCATCCTGCCTTGGTGGGTGGGTCATTGGCATGGAGGCTGGTAAAGGTGCAGTTCCGGAAGGAGAAGGGTCCGCGGGTGGTCTGCAGGGAGGCTTGAAGGCAGGTGGCAGAGCAGCCGGTGTTGAGGACGCGGAGGTTGACGACGTCATAGTGAAGAGGTGTGTGGAGGTGGTGGGTGGGACGGGAGCCAGAGATTCTGGCACTGAGCGCAGTCCAGGCGTGGATGGGTGCAGACAGGCTTGCCTTTGGCGCGCCAACGGTGCGGCCGCATAGCCGCTGCCATTAAGTAGGGAGGTGAGGGGAGAGAGGACAGCTGGGAGGCGGGAGCAGGGGTGAAAAACGGTGAGAAAAAGGAGGCGGGACGCAAAAAGGGGGCAGGCCGTGTGGGCAGCTGTGGCGAGGGGGAGAGAGAGAGGGGGAGAGCAAAAGTGAGAGAGAGAGCAGAGGGAGAGAAAAACGAAGAAGAGAGTAAGGAAGGAAAAGGAGCACAAAGGGACAGAAGAAAAGCAGAGCAGAGAGAAAAGCAGAGAAAGGAGGAGATAGGCAGAAGTAGCCTAGTAGGAAAGCAGAGCGCTCCCACTAGACACCAGGGATGAGGCGCAGGCAGAAGCCTGCGGGTGGAGGAGGGCCATAAACTCATGACAGGGGTCAGGAGTTCAGAGGAGCCAGGGAAAGGGCTCTACTTGCAAGGTGGAGTCACGGGAGGCAGGGCAGAGCAGTGCACTGACCAGGTCAGTGGTATTGCTCAGCCTACCACGCAGCTGCCGCCATTAAGTAGGGACAATAAAATCATATAAATATATTTACATTTCAAATCCATCTTTCTACGTATAAAACATACTGCAAGTAAAGATTTGCTCACACCAAATACTATATAAGGGGTTACTTCTTACTTCATAATCCTTAAAGCCTCTAGATGTTTCCTGATCCCTAAGGTCCAACAGATAGCATGAATCCATTTTTCCTATGCTTGTGATAGGCTGTGCAAAAAAATAGCATTTTTTCAATACTACCTAAACTGCATAGTGTACAAAGTGCAGCTTCTCTGGGGTTGTCATGTGGTTTCCACTTTACAGTCAGTGATCTTACTTGGAGTATATCATAGAGGAGTTTCAAGTATAAGGTCTTGGTTAACTGCAGTTGAATCAACTCGAGAAACTCTTCGAAGCCTGGCTACGGCTTAACCATGAGAAATTGTGCTGACAACCAGCCTAGACTCGAAGTCTGATGCAGAGGTTTTAGAGTATACTCCCAAAATGTTTGTTTAAGCAAAAACTTTGACCTCAGTGTCAATGTGTGTGGTTCATTCCAAAAAGAAGGTAGACAAAGTTTGTAAAACCAGACCTGATTGTAACGAAGCCAAGGAAAGGTTAAGGACTTGTCAAGTTCGATAAGTTCATCGAGGCCTTCACTATAACTAGTAAGTTCACGGGTTGTCCATATCCTCACCCAGTAAAACTATTTCCTAAGAGAGGCTAAACACTCTACTGTATTTGCCTGATTTTCAAATCCATATATATGGGTACTAATGGTGTAGATTTTGGCACCCCCAGTAAACTTCTCAAGAACTTATTTTCAGTTATTAAATCATCTATACCCCATATCTCAGCCTCATAAAGTGCGGCAACCTGGGCCTTGTACTTGTATAGCTCTAATGTTGGAGTAATTTTAGAGCCTTGATGTTTCCTTGCAATGTCCCTTGCATTATGAATTAGCACAGTTTTTGCTTTAGTTAGATGGGAAAGCCATTACAGTATTGAATCTAAAGTTATATCCAGATAAATAAATTGGGCACAATCTCTAGCTTTTACTCGTAGACTTGTAAGTTTATCTTACAGCTCCTATAGGGGTTAAAGCCATACACTTTGTTTTACTATGGTTAATTTCCAATCCCCTTCTCTCACAGTATACAGTAAATTAATCAAGTAGGCACTAGAGGCCCCTAGGTATCTGTCAGACCAGAATGGTATAATCTACAAAAAATAGAGCCGGGACAAGTCAAGTCATTCATGCCAGTATTAAAAAATATTACCTTTAATTTATCACTGTGTAGGTATAGTTAGGTAGACTTTACATACGAAGAGCGTTTTTTGTTTTGCTAATAACTTTTTTTAAATTAGAAAAATAAATTGGGGGTTCATCAGTGTCCCACGAAAGTCCAGCAGGAGTCAGCCCAGTCCCCCATGTGGTTCCTTGACACTGCTGTTAGAGGATTAAAAGAAATGAAACAGAGAGAAATGCAAAGGAAAATAAGGATTTGGAGCCAAAGGCTGTGCAGTACAGCTGGAGTTGGGGGCTTGGCTGCTGGCCCTACATCCAAACCCATGCTGCACACGGAAGCCAAAGGCTGTGCGCCACGTGGGTTTGGCTGACCGTTGAGGATAGACCTTTTTTTACATTTAAAAAAAACATGAAATTGACTGAAAAAGCAAAGGTTAAAATGGCATTATACTTAGGTATGGTAACAATTAATATCTAACTTTACATTAAAAAAGCAAAAAATCTGTGAAAAAATACAAAGGTTAAAGTGGGTAGGTGAAAATGTCAGTTGTAACGCCACATTCTAAATGTTAAAAAAAGATTCAGAAATGCATCAGTTATAGTTTTCAGAACTAACTATAAATGGCAGCACTGCCATGCCCTGATAATGTTAGTATAGGATTTCTGATATGAAATTAAATACCACAAGGTGCAAAATCATGTAAACCACAAATTATGATTTTCACACACGGACTTCCATAGGTGAAATAAGGTCCTCCTACATAAGCCTTACCCCTTTACAGAACACTTGGGGTAAGCCCAAATAATGTGGCAATTAGCCAGACATGAGTGGACAAGCCTGTGCTGCAGACAATCTTTGCCCCGTGATATATGAGGTCATATAAAGGGCAGAACTGGTGGTACAAGTTATAAAAGCTCAGAAAACCATAACTGGTGAATTTCAGTGCAATGCCTGATATTTTCACTTTAACCTTTGTTTTTCAGTGAGTTTCTAGTTTTTTTTTTATGTAAAGTTAGATATTACTATACCTAACATTAAAATCACTTTAACCTTTGTTTTTTTCAGTGAAATATATATTTATTATACTACAATGCTACAATTGTTAGGGTGTCAACATATGGATAGTGTTTTAAGGCTGAGGTCATGCAAATGTTGAACCAATACTGTTATTATCACACCCTACCCCCACACAGAAAACTAGAATACATGCTGTAACCCATGTTCAGAATACAGATTTTGAAAGCATGAAATGAAGAAACAGTCATGGTCTGTGTAAATCCAAAAATGTAATTTAGGATGGAACACTACTGCAGCTCATCTGTGATCTGTTCTCATAAGATTGGCTCAAGGTAATAGGCTCTGCTCTGTGTTCCTAAAACAAGCCCAGAGCACATTGTTCATGCTCAGTACATGTTTAGTGCAGAGGCTCTTCAAACATGACTTCTGGTGGCAGACTGCATTCCATGTCTATAGGGACTACATGATGAACACAGACTGCAGCTACAGGATGAAGTCTGTGTTGATCACACAGGATCCATATACCATAGACTCAGAGGATGTTAGAAGATATTATGCACATTAGAATGGATTGTTTTCATTTTTTCAAACAACTCTTTGTTGATGGATAGTGTTATATAATTTGTATTATTGATATTTTCCTTCAGTTAAAGAAACACAAGTAAACACATTAGATTACAATACAAAACATGTGCCATTATGTCAACACCTTAAATCAGAGGTCTTCAAACTGAGGGACGGGCCCCCGTAGGGGGACCTCAAGTGATCCCATGAGGGACACTAGACTGTGGCCAAAAGAAGCATTATGCGAATAAAAGGACTTTGTTTTAGGATGAAAATAATTAAAAGCAGTAAACCCTTCTGTAATGGGCCATCACTAACATATTTTGTCATTTATAGACAATCTCGGAGTGTGTGTCAAAGCAGAAGGGACACAAAGTATTCTTCAAAACACTCACCCCCACTTCTACTAATCACACTGTGGATACTTGAACACATTAGTAAGACCTGCCTAACCAGAACAGTATGTTTGGCATCATGTATTTGATTGCATTTTTTAAACAGTAACATATGAACTGCAATGTTTAAATAAGTGTAGACATATCTAAACATTGCCAATTTAATATAATAATTGTGAAAAATTCAGGGGGGCACTGATGATGATTTTTTTTTTTCTGTGGGCGCGTGGCATTAAAAGGTTTGAAGACCACTGCCTTAAATAAACATTGAAAGAGGCTGTGTTATTCACACCAATCTGCATGCACAACATCCAGTCGAACTCTTTTCCTATCCCCCACTGTGTGGGTTAGGATGCTTCATGGGACATAGCCTTTAGCTCTGATCTAAAGGAAACAACATGCCTATACCAGGTCTAAATGCCTTTAGTCTCTTAGGCTTCTGGTAATAGGTCTTCATAGAGTTACATATTGCCAACAGCAATATGTTATTTTGGCCAGCCACAGTTTCGTAGTGAGACTGCGTCTGTATCACCCATGTTTTGCTACTAACTGTCTGAACAGCAGGAGTGCGAGGGCAGTAAACTTGAGTTTCAGATGAGGTACGTGTTTAGCGTTTAATCCAATCCAGCAGTGCCGTGGAAGGGAGCATTGGTTGAAGAAGTTTGATTATTTCCTGTTAATTTGCTGCCAGTAGCTAAAAATGCAAGAACACACCCATGCAAAGTGGAGGAATCCTGCACCACAATCTCCACATCACTCAGAACAAGTATTCAGTCTGAACTACCTTTTGAGCAGTATAAGTGGAGGGTAGTATATTCTGTGAAGGAATCTGTAATGAAGTAGGTGCAGCCTTTACTCTGCAGTAGTAAGGATCACTGGAATTATGCGACAGGAGAGGGTCAAATTATGTGGCAGAGTTCAGCCAATTATGCGGTAAGAAAAGACAAATTATGCAGCATAATGCGTAACAATTTGTGATAGTATTACTTCATTATGTCATCCATTTTAGGTTGAGTGTACGCGTACCATCTCTTGTATACTTTTAAGTATACTTCTTCTGTGGGCTTAAAGCCATTTCATTTGTTTGTTTCAGTGTCATTTAAAACTCCTTGCTTGCTGGAGATCAGTCATGCCTCCTTGTCCCTCCTTTTTTTCTTTGGGAGGAGAGACCAACTACTTTATGATTATCTGTTCTGTAGGCGACAATTTGTTTCTTCTCTTCCTGCTCCTCTTACTGTTTGCCTGTGTTCAGCTTAGGGGCCTATAGCTGCTTGCATTTTAATATAGCATTCCTCCCTCCCACCTTCTCCCATGTTGCTGCATGCTCCGCACACCCCCTTGTCCCTGGTGGTGCCATCCTATACCTCACCCCTCTTGACACGTTGACGAGCAGAGGCAGCATCGGGTTCTTGTTATAGCCACTGTTATTAAACTACTTCTATCCTTATCATTGTGTGGGTGGAGTTTTCTTTCTTACTGACTTTGTGGCTATCGGAGTACATTCAAATTGCAATAGTACACGTTTAATGTTTTCACTTTGTAACACTATTATATAGCTCATCGCCGGTCCCTGTGCAGTTTTCACCTTTTCCAGCAGGTGAAAAGCTTGAATGCCCTTTTCTGCAGACTGCTTAACGAACTGACTCAGTCAACCTCTACAGACCCAGCCTGCTACGCTCGGAGAAATGGCTCACTTGCAGCTGGTGCAG
Organism: Pleurodeles waltl; assembly: GCF_031143425.1. Taxonomy (NCBI): domain Eukaryota; kingdom Metazoa; phylum Chordata; class Amphibia; order Caudata; family Salamandridae; genus Pleurodeles; species Pleurodeles waltl. The sequence goes on from NC_090440.1 coordinate 769,241,460, forward strand.
TAATTCTGGCACAAGAGGGTGGTCTCTTCCGGTGCAACAAGGTTTCTTCGGAGTGGATGACTCCTCATTTTTAGTGAGGATTATTTTTAATGTACTGAGTGTGAAGTAGTGAGTTTAAATATTGCGATGTATATGTTCTGTTTAAAAAATAAAGCACAAAAGGTTTGTTTGCTATTCTGGCAGTCACTGGATGACTTGGTGACGTGAGTTCCAGCTGTGTAATTTCAGATTCTCAAGAAATAAAAATATTTTCAGCCAAGCATTTCCCACGGGGGCCAATTGTTGTTTTCAAATGATTTGCTGAAGCACAGTGGCAGACATGTCTACATGATTTCGGAAAATCTGCTAAACGTTATTCAGAAGATCAACAGGCATCGCCTTTAAAATAAGGCGTTCTTGACAGTAAATTTGCAGTTATATTGCTTACGTTTTACCCTGGCATTTTCATTAGTGGGAGTAGCCTTGTGACTCCTTTTTTGCAAAGGACGAAATGCACAAAAATGTCCTTATATGAGAAGCCCTGAGATGATGTATTTGAGGAGATTTATAATCGTTTACTGATTTACAAACGTTAGAAGACTAAGCAAGGTACATTTACTAATGTCATAACTCCCCTACCATATCATATGCCCGTTTTCCCTAAATCCAAGGTACATTCACTAATGCAAAGAGTAGTGGAAGTGACACCCTTCGACCCAATAACACCCAGGAAGTGTTATATAACGTATGACCCCCGTTATCTTTCAAGCAATGGGTCTCATGGCCTTTAACCCTGATGACATCACATGGGTTTATCACGAATGTTAGGATCTACAAGTGCAAGATTATGGATGGAGCTATCGCATTAAACAGTACATCACCGGAAAAAGTAAAAGCATTGCTCTCGAAAGAGGTACTGCATTGGAACCAGTCGTGCTTGCCTCCTTCACACAACAGATGCAGTAGTGAGCAGTAGCTACACAAACCTCCATAACACAAAACATGAAAAATATGGGCAGAAGATGTGGAAGTCACCTTCAGCTAACAGATGCAGTACAGGAAGAAAGCAGCAATACAGTACTCACTAAGTCTCCCGTATAAAACAAAGTTTCAACACGTCCAGCACCCTACCTTAAAAAGCAGGTGTTGCACAGGAAGCAAGTACTCGTCCTCCAAGATAAAACATGTAGAAGCTATGCAACCTTTTTTCTCACAAAACAATTACCATGTGGACATAGTAGAACATGCCTACCCACAAAATAAACACAAGGCAGGAAATATAAAAAATAATTGGCAATATTTTCATTTTTTGCTACAGATAGAGGAAAATGATGAATGGAAGTGCTTTAGTTATAAGCAGGGCCATTTGAATTATGTGGCAGAGAGGACCACATTATATGGCAGGGTTAACCAAGTTATGTGACAAGAAAAGTCCATTTGTGAATTTACAACGCCAATAACAACAACTCAAGCAAAAGCGAGACCTATTGTATTGCAAATGCTTGTTAAGCTTGGAAACACTGTGTGGGCATTGGTTGCACCTCATTTGTACCAGTTTAACACCAAAATATAACAATAAGCAACAGGAAGGTGACAAGTCCAGCTATGCAAAGGGCCTTACATGGCACAGCAAGACAAGTCACTGCATTTTTTAAAACTTTTGAACCGTTTGAGCTAGAAACAAAATTGTTTTTGGTAAACTCTGCAGTTTATGCGGCAGATGATGGATTATGTGGCAACAGCGGCAACCCTATCATTATGCAAAAATCGCTGTGGTCTCAAAATCGCCTAATTCCAGTGGCCCTGCAGTAGTTCACTCGTCTGTGTATGGCAAATTTCCCTGGCCCAGTTTGTGAGGGTTGTGTCTAGCTCTGCATCCCATCCAGCTCTTTCAGGAATTTCCAAGTGTGGGAGAGTGTGTTGTATATCTCAGTTGAAACTGTTATAATTTTGTTGGGGGATTTTGCGTTTATGGTTTCTTCTAGGGGACAAAATACATTTACGGGGATTAGTTTGCATTGTGGTCCAACTCTGTTATATTAAAAGCTGTCTGGTGGTGTAAGTGCTGCACATGTTTTCAGTGGGTCCAATGGAATAAAGTGTCCCCCTTAACAGAAGTTTCTACAGTGTTTATTTTTAGCTTCTGTAGTTGTGACACTGCTTTTTATTTGCTCAACATCATCATAGGAAAGAGCGGGTGTGAAAATAATGGAGAGCTGGGCTGCTTTTCTGACGTGTTGTTATCTATTTGGTCTTTTAACCACGCCCATCCCTATCGCATGTTTATGGGCTTGCCCTTCAGAAATCCTTTGTTATCATTGGTAAATGCTTTACGTTTGTCTCTCCTTTGGGCGGTTTGGTTACAGCCTTGGACATCGACCCTGTTACATGGCTAATTGCAGTATTGCTGATGTGTTTGACTGTGAGCAAACTTATTTTTCCTTTTGTGTGTCTCCTTCACGCTCATGGCCACTTATGTGAAACTGTTGTACTTTTAATTTTCAATTTATGTGGCAAGAAAAGTCCTGTTAGGAGTTTACAACACTAATAGCTCTAACTCGAGCAAATGCAAAACCTATTGCATTGCTTATTTAGCTTTCAAGCTTGCACCAAGCTGAGATTGTGGAATGGTGTTTCTCTTATCTTACTTGACAAAAAATTTACACCAAAGGCAATTCACGAGCAGGATGGAATTCACAATGTCTTTCTCTACAGCAAGGTGTGCCATGTAACGCTGTGGCTTTACTCAATAGTGGGACCTTAGCACAAAGATAAAACAGCTCCATACCGGGGACCATAAAACCCCATTTGTGCAGCAGATTGAAGATTTTTCAATTCTGTTTTTTTGTGCGCCCACACTAGTTGAATGAGCAAAGCGATGAGAAATTAGAATAAGTGTTTATTGAGTATAATGGGAATACTGAAGAAGTACTACAGGAACTTGAATAATACATCAATTTTTTTTTAATCAAACCCAGCTTGTCCGCCATGAATAATGAACGTTTTAGTCATCTATTTAACTGTTGTTCGAGGTGATTAACTGCACAATCATAATTATGCAGAACCATTTCCTCTTTATCACGCTCAAAGGGTTCAGTACACCATTCCAGTGGGAAACCTAGATGCATAGGACGGGTCCCTGTAGTAAGTAGTAAGTGAAAATATAGCAGGTTTGGCTCAAATAATAGTGTGACCTGACTTCATTCAGAATATTGTGAGTTCCCAAAGTATGGGGCTAAGGCTTTCCTGAGGTACAGGGTGATATCATCAGCGTAGAGCAATATCAAGAGAGGCAGTTATGGAAATGTAGATTGTGGTGTTGCCAAGCTAAACAGCTAGTGGGTCAAGTGCTAACAGAAATAGTAGTGGTGAAAGTCCGCATTGGTGGTGGATTCAGCCTTGTATTTGTGACTCAAGTAGAGAGTCATCCATTTACATATAACTGAGCCACAGGTGATTCATACAAGGTGGGATAAAGCTTCAGAAAGGATGCAGCAGTCCCCACTGGGGTCAAAATGTCTTGGAGGTACCACCACTCTAGTGAGTCGAACATATTGGTAGGAACCAAAAAAATAGTCTCCACCTCAAGCTCAGGTTTCATTTGATGGAGCACGGCAAAGAGGATTTGTAGATTATGAATAGTTTGCCTTCTGGGTATGAAACCAGCTTGGTCTGGAAATACGATGTGTGGGAGCAGAAGAAGCAATTTGTTGGCAATAATTTTAGAAAATATGTTGGCAACGTGATTAATTTAGGCACGGGGTCTATATTACTGGCAGCTTGCAGTGTTTGTGTTGGGTTTCAATAGTACAATCAAAAGTGCTTCTCACAGGGAGGGGGGGAGCACACCTCTATTGCCTCCTTAAATACATCTAAGAGGCATAGGGCCAGTAGGTCAGAGTAAGTTTTATATAATTCAGTGGTAACACAGTCAGTGCCAGGTGCTGTACCGTTTGGGTAGCCACAAATAACCTGGTCAACGTTATCTACAGTTTGCCACATTAGTGCTGTGCCTCCTAAGTAGTGGTGTAACTGCCTTGAATTGGAGGCAATAGAAATAATAATGTTTGTTGCCCAGGACTTTTTTATTGTGAGAACTAGTGTTTTTACCCAATCCTATCTCTTCCCTGTATGCTCAGGATTTAGTCTATTTTTCAAGTATTTCTCTTCCCTTTCCCCTGTTCCATTGCATTCTGTGATTTGTTTCCCTGAAGTTCATTCTCACCTGTGCCTTGTCCTCTCCAGCCAGTTCTGCCTCTAGGTGTTTAATACCTGCCTCTAGTGTCTCAAACTGATGATTCAGAGTTTTCAATACCCCATGCAATTTGGCAATACAATGCCTTCTGATAACAACCATGAAGGCCTCCTACAGTGTGGTCTTTTCTGCTACATTGTCGTGCCGGAGTTAAAAAAAATTGCCTAATTTTGTTACTATTTTGACTTTGAATACTGTGTCTAGAAGGGCTCTCAGGAATAGTTGCCACAATCTATCATAGCTGTCTGCATCAGGTATTCTGATATGCAGCAGCACAGAGGAGTGGTCCTATAGGGTTAAGTCCTGAGTGATTAGACAGTAATCCAACCAAGACCATGTTATGCATGGCATGGTAAAAGCTTCCCTTGTTTAAGTGTGCATTTCTGTGCTATCATATTTCAACAAGATCACCCTCAGATATAATGACCACAATGACTTTATACACCACAGTGTGGGTGTTGGTTTGCAAATCTGACCTGTTGATGTGTAGTACAGGCATGGTAAGGAAGTTACTTCCCCTTATGACTGTTTTAAGGTGCAGTTGTATAATAATGCCCCACAATGTATAAAAGAAGTTCTACGGTCATAGATATTAATTATCAATAAATATTTACCCTCTAATGTTCCTTGTAATATCATGTAGCACTCAGCTTTTTCTGCAATTGTGTGTAATGTTCTACATGGCATGCCCATTTTGATATACATGTTGCTACCCCTCTTGTATATAATCCCGCCCATTTACACAATACATTTTTATCAGTCCTGGGGGTCAGGTGGGTTTCTTAAAGCATAGCTATGTCTATATGCTTACCTGATAAAAAGGTTACCACCTGCCATGTCTTTCTGGGGTTATGAAGGCCACGTACCTTCCATGTGATGAAGTTGTAGTATTTAGACATGACCGAGCATTCAGTCAGCTAGTTGGGTCTGGGGCATTCACAAAGCAAGCAGCAGCATGAGGACAATCTTTCATATATGAGGTGATAGCATGGCATTGACAGATCACTGCATCAGCCTGGTGGCTGGCTTGGTACATTTTGAACAAAACCTGTCCCACCCCCTCCTACACCAGCACCCCAACATAGCTGGCAAATGTCATACTCCCTCCCACCCCTTTCCTGTGACTCTCCCACTGGTCTAACAACAAGCTCATAATGCAATTAACAACTGAACATTAATATACCCACAGGTTCTTGCCATTTCGGTGATGAAAAGCAACCATCCCATGATAGTGGGCCTGTCAACAGCCAAAGGACTAGAAAATAATATGTATTGCATATAGCAGGAAAAGTGTCTCACTGAACTCTGCAGTACGTATCTCACTGCATCTCAGCTGGATAGTGCCTCCCACAATGGGAGCACTTACAAAGTGCAGCTTTTGCAAGTTGCAACGGGCAAAGATGTTTCAGTTAATTGGTAGGGCTCATTCCGCCACCTTCTTTAGGGGTCTCACTGTCATGGTCACCAGCCCTCATCACTAGTTTACTCTGTAGTTGCTGAATATGACAAATGTAGTGACCTGCTGTGGGTCCAGGAGAATTTGGGTCTTTCCCAAGCTGTAGATGATTTTTCTTTACCATCGCGAATGCCCGGTGGGCCTCCTGTATGTCGAGTGTAAAGTTTTGGTAGAAGGATATGGCAGCATCACTGTATTGGAGGTCCTTCATTTCATGTGCCAGATAATGAACCAGGGGGGTCATTCCGACCCTGGCGGTCTTTGCAGCACCACCAACAGGCTGGCGGTGCTTCCTAGCCCATTCTGACCGCGGCGGTAAAGCCGCGGTCAGAAAACCGGGGCCGGCGGTTTCCCGCCGGTTTACCCCCGGCTCGGTCGAATCCGCCAGGGCAGCGCTGCAAGCAGCGTATCCTTGGGGATTCTGACCCCCTTCCCGCCAACCTGTTTCTGGCGGTTTTCACCGCCAGGAAGAGGCTGGCGGGAACGGGTGTCCTGGGGCCCCTGGGGGCCCCTGCACTGCCCATGCCACTGGCATGGGCAGTGCAGGGGTCCCCTAACAGGGCCCAGGGCGGCTTTTCACTGTCTGCATAGCAGACAGTGAAAAGCGCGACGGGTACAACTGCACCCGTCGCACCGCCGCAACACCACCGGCTCCATTCGGAGCCGGCTCCTGTGTTGCGGCCCTCATTCCCGCTGGGCCGGCGGGCGCTAACTTGCTTAGCGCCCGCCGGCCCAGCGGGAATGTCAGAATGCGGGAAGCGGTATTTTGCCCGCGTGGCCGAGTTAGAATGAGGGCCCAAGTCTCTATCCCAGAAATTCAGGAGTGTGGTCTGGGCTTTTGGAGGCAGGTGTGCTGCCAATGACCGATATGCACACTCTACCAAAAACTGATTCGAGAAGCACCAAAGAGTGGTGTCACAATTTCCTCAACAAACGTTTCCATTTCACCAGTATCTGTTGATTCTGCAGTACCGAGCATGCAAATATTATTCTCCCTGGATCTAGCCTCCAGGTCCTCATTTTTAGCTGTGATAATGGAGAGTACTTTGTGCATTTTTAGAAGTTTCTCTCTATCCCTTTGAGTGTTGGCTTCATTTGTCAATATTCTGTTCTCTGCTTCCATCAGGCAGTCTTTATATTTGTCCATCATGGTGGTCATGACATCCATGCAAAAGTTAAATGCATTTATCTTCTTTTCAATGAATCTGAGGCTTGATTGCATGTTCTTAAGGAGCGACCTCATGTCCAGGTCATCCTCTGATTCAACGTTGTCTCCTAGGCCAGATGCACCAGCTGTGCGAGCAGAGTCTTGTTGTTTCCCTGTCTTCTGCAATTCAAAAGTGATCTTAGGCTTTTTGGCATCCCCAGACTTTCCTGTGGTGGCAGTCGAGCCTGGACAGAAGGATTTTGTAAACTTTCAGTCAGAATCCAGTCCCCTGCAATTCATTGTGGCCAGCGACACAGCCTAGAGTTCACAGAGAGCATACTTCATGCTAAACGCTCACGAACCAGCCACTCTCCAGACACCTCTGTGGGGGGCACAAGCATTCTGGGATTCCCAATAGTCTGTTCCAGGTACTTTGCAACATAGACCTATATTTTCTGGTAGTTTCAGGTCAAGAGGTTCCAAGTGCCTGCCTCTCCACTGCACAGTGTGCGCCCTTTTCCTCCAGTCTCAGAGAGCCTCCACCTCAGGGACTACAGTGCAGTTTTGCAGGCAAGCTGACCAGGCCATCCTCAGTTGGTGGCATATAGAGATTTGAAGGCTGCTCCATCCACCTGGTCACGCTGGATTTGAGCCAGGGCACCCTTCCTTCCAGTGGTGGGGGCATACATATATACCATGTGTACCACTGGCCTTGGGGAACACACTCACCGGCAGCAGCGTCCTACATCCATCTCAGGAGTCACTCTGTTTCTGATGCCCACCTGTGTGCTCATCTGGCTGTCAACAGGTGATCACCCCCGCACTAAGTAGGCTGCCATTAGTTTGACCTCTCAGAGCCCTAGTGTGATTAGCGAGGTGTGGCTTCCCACGATCTCCAGGAGCCATCTTCGCTTTTGAGGAAGGGCTTTTGACAAGGGGAATTTTTTTTTCATTAGAAAGAAAATATTATTTGATCTATTACACATTTGGCTGTCTTTTCCACTGTGCTAAATTGAAAGCTATGAACAGTTCAGCACAGGGGGAATAGGCAGCCTTAAAAGAGAAAATCACATGCAAGGTGCATTAGTATATCTGGAAACCTGTGGCTGACATTGTTCTCCAGGAATTCAATTACACCTGCTTTGTGAAAGGCAAAGATGTGGTAAAGAAAGTTCAGGAGGAGTCATACAACTCCACTTATACTTTTAGTTCCTGCTTAAATTAGGCCCCAGATGTGACAATTAAATAATTAATTTAATCTAAAGGCTATGCACATATTGCATATTAAAGTATGTTACAGTAAACTCAAACTATGTGAATTTTCTGTATTCAGTACTCGTGAAGTCAATGTTTTTGCAGTCGATGTTTTTTCTTCTTTTTTTTTTAGATGTAAGTCACAAAATATGCTGAATAGAGAAGAAAGTATTACAGTTGTTTATGATATCAAAAACTGAAATAATGCATGGACATGTTGAAAAGTCCAGAGTGACTCTTAATAAATAAAACAAATAAAACAAGTGTTACACTCTCTACTGCTGTGCTTTAACATTCATAAAAGATGAAGACTTGACATCAAAGGAAAGTCTATTTTTGACCGCTGGCCAGCATAAGGATTGAGACATCTAAAGATTTTTTTTTTAAAGTTATATTTGAAAAGTTGCTTCTACTTTAGCTCTACAGGAAAACAACTTAAGCTTCCGTTGTAAATTTTATCTAGACTTCTCCGATGAGTATTAGTGAAAATGAGCCACATTCTGGCTGGACTAATATCAATGCTCTATTTTCTAAATTTATTTTATAAAGAGCTGTGTTTATAGATTTAAAAGCTTTTTTGTTACTTGTAGATTTTCTGGAACTCAGAAACAGGCATCCACCAACAGAAATAGAAACAAGAAAAATATTGTAAAATGGAAAACTCACAGTCAACATTCCACTTGATGCTTCTTGGCGGAAGCTTAAGAGTTTCATTGATCTTTTCCAGCACGGTCTGTAGCTTTTGTTTTTGTGCGATTTCAGACTGTGTGACTTCTGCAACATTCAATTTCTCATTCTCAAGGTTCTCTACATTAGAAAAGGGAAGAAAACATCGAGAACTCTGTGACCTCTTTCATGTTATTGCCTACAAATGTTCGATCAAAGTGTATTTATTGCTAGCATTTTTCCCCTTTAAAGTAAATGCTCTTTTTAAACATTTGAAAAACATGTCTTAAAAACGAATGTAAATAATGACTACGTTGCAAATGGAAATAGTCTGCTATCAGAAAACTGATATATATATTAAAATAAAGTGTAGAATTAATTTTAGGCCATCATTGTCTCCTGAAAAGTCAGCTTATTGTTTAGTTTATAAAACGTTCAAGCCTTAGATTGTTCCATGCTGTGTATTCTTGTGAAAAGTCCCCTGTACAATCAATTAGAAGCTTTCTGGAGAATGTACAGGAATATTGGAAGAGGAAGCTGTAGCAAAAGTCCTTATATTTATATCGGCTGGTCAAGCTGTGTTCATGTACCTAAATATATATATTTATATATTTATCACCGAATTGGTTGGATCCCATCTGCCACAATACTTTAGTACAGTTAACATTACCTTGTATAATTATGCAAAATTGATACAAAGACCCCCCCCCAAACACAATGAAGATGGAATGATTTCCAAGTCAAATCATCCCCCAAAACTGTAGTTTAAAAAAAAAAATAGTGCATACATTTCAGTATAAGCACATGAATGTCTATTTTTGTCATAGCGAGCAAAATTTATAACAGACTACCACAGTGGTGAAAAATATAGCATTATACCTCGCTACCGATGGCTATAGCAGTTGCTAGAGCTCCTAAACCTGATCTATAGGACGGAGACACAGAAGGAGATTTATAACAAGGGTAAGGCCCATTAACAGTAAGTGTAACCTGAGTCAAAAGATCTTTAATGCCCACCAGGGATAGAATGTTTTAAATTAAAAACAGACCAATAGAAAGGCAAACATTGAAAAGATGGAGGAGAAGGGGTATAAAAGTAATTAGTCATCCTGGGCCCTTCAATTGTCTTTATTCCCATGTTCTAAGTAAGCAATATGAACTCAGGGTTCAAGGGGGGCACTCTCACTTAGCTTTTAACTGGGTGGAGTTAGAGGGTCTGATGCAAAGCTGCAAGCTCTTCTCCCTGGGGTAGTGTCTTGCATGTTTTAGGCCGGAACCTTCCTGGCTCCTAACAGACTCTGTATCAGGGTGATGTAATCACCAGAATGAACAGGGGTGGCTCCTCCGCCATACACCCAAGAACCCCCCACACCTGCAGCAGCAGCTGCAAAACCTTTGCATTAAAAATATAATAAACTGCTGGCCAAACATACTTGTGCTGTATGCTCTGTCGAACCCGGCAACGCAGTGCCTGATTGGAGAGACCAGGCAGAGGCTCTCATTCTGCCTCGGAGCGCCCAGCCAGGGCACTCCGTCCAAGCAGCATCATGCCAGCAGCATGAGCGCAGTGGTAGGATTGGACGCAGGGCAGGTTCGGAGCCTGAGCATGTCCCTGCAGATGAGGAGTGATTCGTAGGTGGTGCGGCGAAGCGAAATAGGTAAATTCTTTTTATTATTATTTTTATTTTATTTTTTGGTAGCACTCCCCTCCTGGCTTAGAATGTTGGAGTTCGCTGTTACATGCAGAGGAATAAAGTCATGTGATTTACAGCTGTGTGGTGTACTCATTGGTGGGTAACCAGCCTGGGGAAGAAGCTACAACTGATGATGAGATAAAGGGTAAGTATTCCAAAAAAAAAGTGCTCTCCTTTAGAGTTTGCGTGGCCCAAGCAAGCTGTGGTGTCAAAATGCTGAGTCGACGGTTGGCATATGTGGAGTAAAAGCACACCTCCAGCCCATGAGAGGCAGTTGAATGGAAAGAAAGCTTCCCTAAGGAGTTTATGTATCATTGTTCAAGAAGCCACAACCAAGACCCTACTAAAAGACACTGCGCTACCACACAAAATAAAGTTATACCTTGAACGGAGCATTAACACTTACAGCGTATACAACTAGACTTACAAAGTGCAGCCAAGGACAATCATAACTTAGCACATATGATTGTGAATAATAGCGCTGGCTGACAATTAAAAAGGAAGCATACTGTTATTACCCTTACCAGAGTCCTGATAAGTGGAGAGCTACGACCGCAGCACTGGGCAGGTTGACCCAATAAGAAGCACTGGAGTTTTGCTTACTGAGCTGTCCAATACCTGAAAGTGCAAACCACCAAAGCTGCCAGGTGGCAGCTCAGAACATCTCCAGTGGAAAAAAAGAAGAAGGTAAAAATTCCAAAGCTTGTCCTCTGAGGTTAAACAATTGTCGGGCCTCAGCGATAATGCAGATTCCCAGGGACAATCAATAGCATATGAAAGAGCTCCATCCTTAGTACCAGTTACTCTCATGAACAGTTGCAATTTTGCCTCCTTCCTGAAACCATCACCACCTTTCCATGTGGCCAAAAAGCTAATTATTGGTGATAAATGGACTGCTTGAATAGAGTAATTTGAAGATTTCATTGATGCACTTGAAGAGATTAATAACAGAAAGGTAATCAAGTATCTAAAAACTCTTGTTGGTGATGGTCTGAAAGAAGTCATAAACAAAACGCAGAGAACTGACTAAGAAATCATGTACCATCAGATTAGAATGTGTGGAATATCAAGTTCAATCCAGTTCCAAATGCTGATTGCAAATGATACATTTTCAGTCAAGAACATCAAAGAGTTGGTGAAACAATCAATGAATTTATGGGAAGACTCGATGCACTCAAATACGAAGTTCAATGAATTTAGTGAAAAAGCCATGCATCTGCTAGAGTTACTGATGGATTCTTGTCCGATTCATTTTGACGACGAATGCGGAGAGAAACTCTATCTCGAGCAAGTGTTGATGGTTTCCAGAGCTGAGGAACTTGCTGAGAGACAAGCTGATGACATGACAGAGTGAGTCAGTCATGAGTGTGAAAAGTAATCCAAAGCAAAAGACCGACGGACACAAGGTGATGTCTACACTTAAAAGAAGTTGTGTTTTAGATTTGAATTTGCATTTCCACATGAAGGAAAGTGTTCACCATTGGACAGATATGCAAAGGCTGTGGAAAAGAAAGCCATTTTTTGACTATGTGTAAAGAGAAGAAAAAGGTAAGTGCGTCATGGAGCAAAGACAAATGGCACTCAGAACGTTCTAGAACCACCATTCAAAACACGCCCACAGGGCTAAGTTACAAAATCATTTGAGGCAAATGGATAATAAATTAAGTTGATCATGATCTAAATCATCATCAAACAGTTCCTCTGCCTCAATAATAAGTGAAAGTGAATAAAATAATTGTGCCATGTTGATGTGTACCTCAGAAAAACGTACACACGTTGGACTAGTCATATATGAAGAAAACTGCCAGTCAAAGGAAAGTCAACATGCCAGAGCAACCAACTCAACCAAACATAGTCCAAAAATTACATGTCGACAGTGGTGCATTGATAAATATAATGCCTGAAGAGAAATACAATGGACTGTCTGACTTAATACAGCATATGCCATCAAAGACCAAAGTGTATACGTGGGCTACAACAAAGCCATTAAAGAGGGCAGGTTCATTTGTCGCAACAGTGAAACATAAGAAAATAAAGGTACAAGCACCAATTCATGTGCTTAAAGGTACAGCATAAGTGCCTGTTTGCTCAGTTTCAACACGGCTGCTGATATGAAACTGACGCCTGTGAATTATAACATCAATGTTCATCACAAAACAGAAGTTCAATTCCCTTTGTTGTTTCATAGTTTAGGAAAGCTGGAGACTAAAAGTAAAATAGCACATTAATAAGTGTGTTCATCTTGTTGCTCGGAGACATAGACTAATTGCTTTTCATTTACAAGAATCTGTTGAAAAAGAACTTGAATCGTTACTTGAGCATGGCATTATTGAGCGTTGCACTGATCCAACGCCATGGATTTCTCCCATCATAGTAGTGCCTGAAAATGACAGTCAAGGAGCTGTGCACATATGCATTGACATACGCCAGGCAAACAAAGCAATTGGAAGAGAATGACATCCAAGGCCACACGTTGCTGACATGATGACACAATTGAATGGTGCCACAGTTTTTTTCAACTTGATTTAAATAATGGTTATCATCAGTTTGAACTTAAAGAAAGCTGCAGGTACATTACAACCTTTTCTACACATGTTGGTTTGCTTAGATACAAGAGACTTAGTTTTGGTGTGTCATCTCGTGCAGAACTTTTCCAATACATCATTTGACATATCATACAGCCTGTTGTGGATCCATTCAACTATAGCGATGATGTATTAGTTTTCAGAGCTACACAGAAGGAGCATGATAGAGCTCTCACACAAGTAAATCAATTAATCAGTGATGCAGGTTTGGCTTTGAATGCAGACAAGTGCGAGTTCAACACAACAAAACTGAAATTCTTTGGCCATATCTTTTCTGATGGGGTATGATGCCAGATCCTGCAAAAGTACAAGCTCTGTCAAATGCTGATTCTCCACAAGATGTTTCAATGGTATGTTCTTTTCTTGGCATACCAAGTTACTGGTCGAGATATATACAAGACTTATCCAATCTTAGTGCTTCTCTACAACAGTTGACGAAGAAAATGTTTATTTTCAATGGTCATAAGAATGTGAGAAAATTTTCAAGAAAATCAAGCATGCCATTGAAAATGCTAGTGAAATGGCATCCTTCAATCCAAAGCCCCATGGTTGACGTTAGTCCTGTCGAATTAGGCTCTATCCTTGTACAGCATAGTGGACGCCCAAATGCTCAATGGCACATTGACTATGCTAGGATGTATTGTAACAAAAGTTTGCTTTAGAATGTTGGAGCTCCCAGGTTCATGCAGAGGAATCAAGGCAGGTGATTTACAGCTTTTTGTTTTGTGTAGCCATTGGTGGGTGCCCAGGCTAGGGAAGGTGCTACACCTGGGAATGCTCTTCCACTAGGATAATATTGCTTTTGTCTTAAAATCTGAGGTTAAACCACAACATTGTTGGATGGTGTGTTTTTCATGGGACTAATTAGGTTACAAGAAGCATACGAGTTACATTTCTCTTTTTTAGGGATAAGGTTCTGCCATTTTTCAACCATTTAAATTTATTGTAGTGAATGCTGGGATTTAAGGCCACAACAATGTATCATATAGAAATACTAATAGCAGAACATATTAGCAATATAAAACATTAAGTAGTGTTCTAAGTTGAATTTATTCTGCGAGAACCGGGATTCGATGAACCATGTTTGAGAAAAAACAAATTTCTCTCATTTTTTTTTATGGAAAAGATGGAAGGTTCTCCAGAAAAGAAAATTAGGGCATATGTTCTACACATTCTCACATATCGTCCATATTCATGTCAGAAAAAATTGCTATGCTGAGTGAAACGTACTTCCAACATCAGAAGCAGTCTGCTTGTTGACACCTCAGGATTCTACTGTAGCTTTGAGACAGAACAACAACTAGAAAGATAACATTTTATATTCAAGACATGTATGTATTCACCTTTTTGTAAAGGAAAGTGAATGATTCTAAAACTGTCAACTATAGCAACATATCTCCCAGTAGAAGTACGTTCTGTGAACCAGGATAACACACTGGTTTTGTATTTAAGTTGTTAGAACTCTTTAATGTTCACAGAGAGCTGTTTTTGGAAGGAGGTGAAATGTTATGTTGATTGAAACTCTAATGAGGCTTACTTCAGGTATCAGCAGTGAATCTACTAGGTAGGTATTGACTAACTAGGAGGTATTTAAAATGCAGCATTTTTGGTAGTGTACAACTGTGTGATTTACATTAAAGCTTAAACACACGGACACATTAAAAGTGTTTCCTCAAGGCTAATGCCTTTCAATAGAGAGAAGGGGCCCTCGTACAATTGCACTATTGGGAGGTAACTTACAAAAGAGTGGCTGGCAAAGCAAAAAAAGCTAGAGCTGTATGTAACTTTAACAGTCCAGTGTGCTCACATGAATTAAGACCGCTTGGCAATTATGTCTCGAGGAAGGAGGGCATGTGTACATTTTACTTAAGCTTGGTTGTCAGTTCTAGGATGATACATGTGAAATGCAATTACTTTTGTGAGTATATATTTTGAGTCAGTACACTGCCTTTCTTTACACCAGTTTTTGCACTTATAATACTTTACTGCTCAAGACCTGAGCAGTAAAACAGAAACAACAGGTCTTATGTCTGTGCATTGGAAAACAAAAGGCTGGGACTATCTTCAGTTTCCATGACACCACACCCATCCCACAGAGATGTAAGTGGAAATACTGTGATTAAAAGAATGGGGTGGGGTTTAATAAAAGGACAGGGGAGATTTGCTATGTCAAACCTATGCAGGATTGAAAAATACAGCAAATTGAGCAGAATACAATACTGCACTGGAAGGCATTTAGTCAAAGAGGAGACCGCGAGGTTCTAGTGGTTCCTAAAAGTAAGATGGTGCAAAGAGGTGGGAATCACGTAGGGCCTTATTTAGAGTGTGGTGGACAGGAGACTCTGTTACAAATGTGGCAGATGTCCTGTCTGCCGTATTACAACTGCATTCAATCCCATGGCAATTGTAGCATGGCCAACGGTGTACCAATCATGTTTTGATGATGTAGCCCAATTGCCAAACTCCTAATAAAGCCCTTGCTTCTCACTCTTTTTAAAATAGCAGTACGAAAGAAGCACTAAAAAATAAACATAATCATGACAATGATATCTGCATAAAGTTGACAGAGCGTCAAATAATGCAAAATAAACATTGCATATATATATCTGTGTGTATATATATATATATATATATATATATATATATTATACATCTATAGATAGATAGATAGATAGATAGATAGATAGATAGATAGATAGATAGATACATAGATAGATAGATAGATAGATAGAACAAAGGACACATGAGAACCACAGGTTTACACTGGTCATGAACAGGATCAACAGGAGCAATCTGTTTTCTGAAGACTAAGGGCCATATGTACGAACACATTTTCCCATTGACACAGAATGGGAAAAACCATTTGCTACATCTGGCCCTTATTCTTTTTAATAGAGGGATAGGAAAGCCGCTATTCACCCGTTTGGGCCCTCCTCTCAATAATATGATCAAGGGTATAATGATGGCAGTAATGGTAATCTACAGGAAGATTTTCAGAACTGGAGTCATGCGTGTCTTTCAGTAAACTTCTACCATAAATCCAGCTGGTCTGCTTTTGACCTTATTCCAAGCGGACAGTACTTATTTGAGGGTTTCATTATAATTCATATAAAAACATTAAAAAATATCTAGTGTTGCACTTATAGTGGGTATTCCATGATGTGTACAATATTTTTGTCTATAGCCTGCAACTGCATTCTAATCAGTAGTTTCGCAAAGGAGTAATTAGTTCATACTGCTTCTTTGGCAGGGAATTTCAAGTTGAGTTAGGATGTTGTGAAGCTGCCTGGCACTTTTACTAGGCTTGAGCGAGATTTAAATAATACCAGAGTATACGGATTAATTTCATTTTACCCTTGTCTTCTGCTTATTGATACGCCACGACACAGCAGGTAACTACAAAGAGTTTATTAAGCCACACAACTCAAGCACAGTCATCCCTCAGCCAGCCAAGGATAAACTGATGATCATGGATTGTAACTTGCCCACGCTATTTACATCATTATAGAAACAAACTTAACATTCTCTATATTACATCCATTTATCCGTCCCTCAATAAAGAATATCATAACATATTTTCTTTCCTTATAAATCTAACGAAAACTGTATTAAAATAAAAAAATATATATAAGGATGTCACACCAAAGATGTGCAACAAAGGAGAACATGGGTAAGGTGAACAACAAATACATGTTTAAAAAACGGAGTTAAATACAATATTCAAATAATGGCAAAAGCTGAATGAAATTCTTCTTATTTCAATGTTCACATGGTATATATGTTCACATAACATAACCATATAAGAACATAGGAGGCCTGCAATTCCTAACACTATTCCGTCTGCCTGTTGATGAGCTCAACTCCTCATCTGACATCACAATAAAGGCACTGCAATCCCGGGGCTTCTGTTTACCCACACCACATTGACCGCCTTTCTGGTATAGGGCCACTCTCCTGTTGTTCCAATTTTCTCAAATTTTCAGTATCACTGAAAACTTGTTTCACTCTTTTTGAACCTCTAAACATTGTCAACCCACCCTTCATCTGACCAATCTTTACTTTCACCCAGTCATCTTCCCATATGCACGTGAAAATCATCCTTCTCACCCTGCTTCTCTGTTTTTCCTTTTCATTGTCCAACGTGTCATCATTCAGTCATTCCGACATCCAAGATGACACCAATTTGGTTCCTCATCATTTCAAAAACTGACTTCCGAGTAACCTTATGTTCAATAGTTTGATACTCCCATACAATTCCCATTACCATCGTCTTAACATCCTGTTAATTTGCGAATGCCATCTGGATTGTACCTTTGACCATTCTATTAGCCCTCTCAGCAATACCATTTGCTTGAGGATTATATAAGAAAGTGAGAGTGTGTTGCACTCCACATGACTTCAAGAAGCCCTGCATCTCGTTAGAAGTTAGTTGAGTGCTGTTAGCTGTTATAATTTTAGAGGTAAATAACCTTGTCACTGAAAATCTCCCTCAACAGTGTAATTGTCGCTGTGGTAGTTATCTCCTTCATGAATGCAATTACTAACCACTTAGTATGTAAATCTATCATTAATAATGCAAATTTTAGGTCATTCTTTATCTGATACAAGGCCCCAATAAAGTCCATGTTTAAAGTATGCCAAAGCTTACCCGGATCAGGAATAATACCCAAATCAAATTGTACTCCTATTCTTAATCTTTTTTTACCTCTCTTATACACATCACACTCCTCCACCCACTTATCTACCTGTTCATCCATGCCTGGTTGTAAAGAAATGGCTCCCTGTTGCAGTTACCCCCCACTTTTTGCCTGATACTGATGCTGACTTGACTGAGAAGTGTGCTGGGACCCTGCTAACCAGGCCCCAGCACCAGTGTTCTTTCACCTAAAATGTACCATTGTTTCCACAATTGGCACAACCCTGGCACCTAGGTAAGTCCCTTGTAACTGGTACCCCTGGTACCAAGGGCCCTGATGCCAGGGAAGGTCTCTAAGGGCTGCAGTATGTCTTATGCCACCCTAGGGACCCTTCACTAAGCACAGACACACTGCTTACCAGCTTGTGTGTGCTGGTGGGGAGAAAATGACTAAGTCGACATGGCACTCCCCTCAGGGTGCCATGCCAACCCCACACTGCCTATGGCATAGGTAAGTCACCCCTCTAACAGGCCTTACAGCCCTAAGGCAGGGTGCACTATACCACAGGTGAGGACATAGGTGCATGAGCACTATGCCCCTACAGTGTCTAAGCAAAACCTTAGACATTGTAAGTGCAGGGTAGCCATAAGAGTATATGGGATGGCAGTCGGTCAAAAACGAACTCCACAGCTCCATAATGGCTACACTGAATACTGGCAAGTTTGGTATCAAACTTATCAGAATAATAAACTCACACTGATGCCAGTGTTGGATTTATTAAAAAATGCACACAGAGGGCATCTTAGAGATGCCCCCTGTATTTTACCCAATTGTTCAGTGCAGGACTGACTGGTCTGTGCCAGCCTGCTGCTGAGAGACAAGTTTCTGACCCCATTCGGTGAGAGCCTTTGTGCTCTCTGAGGACAGAAACAAAGCCTGCTCTCGGTGGAGGTGCTTCACTCCTCCCCCCTCCAGGAACTGTAACACCTAGCACTGAGCTTCAAAGGCTCAAGCTTCGTGTTACAATGCCCCAGGGCACTCCAGCTAGTGGAGATGCCAGCCCCCTGGACCCAGCCCCCACTTTTGGCGGCAAGTCCAGGAGAGATAATGAGAAAAACAAGGAGGAGTCACTGGCCAGTCAGGACAGCCCCTAAGGTGTCCTGAGCTGAGGTGACTCTGACTTTTAGAAATCCTCCATCTTGCAGATGGAGGATTCCCCCAATAGGATTAGGGATGTGCCCCCCTCCCCTCAGGGAGGAGGCACAAAGAGGGTGTAGCCATCCTCAAGGACAGTAGCCATTGGCTACTGCCCTCCCAGACCTAAAAACACCCCTAAATTCAGTATTTAGGGGCTCCCCAGAACCTAGGAACTCAGATTCCTGCAACCTAAGAAGAAGAGGACTGCTGAGCTGAAAAACCCTGCAGAGAAGACGGAGACACTAACTGCTTTGGCCCCAGCTCTACCGGCCTGTCTCCCCCCTTCGGAAGAAAACTGCTCCAGCGACGCTTTCCCCAGGACCAGCGACCTCTGAATCCTCAGAGGACTGCCCTGCTCTAAAAGGACCAAGAAACTCCCGAGAACAGCGGCCCTGTTCACCAAAGACTGCAACTTTGTTTCCAAAGACGCAACTCCAAGACAACAGAGTTTCCCGCCAGAAGCGTGAGACTTGCAACTCTGCACCCGACGCCCCCGGCTCGACTTGTGGAGAAACAACACTTCAGTGAGGACTCCCCGGCGACTCCGAGACTGTGAGTAACCAAAGTTGTCCCCCTTGAGCCCCCACAGCGACGCCTGCAGAGGGAATCCCGAGGCTCCCCCTGACCGCGACTGCCTGACTTTCAGATCCCGATGCCTGGAAAAGACCCTACACCTGCAGCCCCCAGGACCTGAAGGATCGGAACTCCAGTGCAGGAGTGACCCCCGGGAGGCCCTCTCCCTTGCCCAGGTGGTGGCTACCCCGAGGAGCCCCCTCCTTGCCTGCATCGCTGAAGAGACCCCTTGGTCTCCCATTGAAACCTATTACAAACCCGACGTGTGTTTGCACACTGCACCCGGCCGCCCCCATGCTGCTGAGGGTGTACTTTCTGTGCTAACTTGTGTTCCCCCGGTGCCCAACAAAACCCCCCTGGTCTGCCCTCCGAAGACGCAGGTACTTACCTGCTGGCAGACTGGAACCGGGGCACCCCCTTCTCCATTGAAGCCTATGCGTTTTGGGCACCACTTTGAACTCTGCACCTGACCGGCCCTGAGCTGCTGGTGTGGTAACTTTGGAGTTGCTCTGAACCCCCAACGGTGGGCTACCTTGGACCCAAACTTGAACCCCGTAGGTGGTTTACTTACCTGCAAGAACTAACAATTACTTACCTCCCCTAGAAACTGTGAAAATTGCACTGTCTAGTTTTAAAATAGCTATATGTGTTTTATTTGAAAAGTATATATGCTATTGTGATTATTCAAAGTTCCTAAAGTACTTACCTGCAATACCTTTCATGCAAAGTATTACATGTAGAATTTGAACCTGTGGTTCTTAAAATAAACTAAGAAAATATATTTTTCTATACAAAAACCTATTGGCCTGGAATTGTCTCCGAGTGTGTGTTCCTCATTTATTGCCTGTGTGTATGTACAACAAATGCTTAACACTACTCCTTTGATAAGCCTACTGCTTGACCACACTACCACAAAATAGAGCATTAGTATTATCTCTTTTTGCCACTATCTTACCTCTAAGGGGAACCCTTGGACTCTGTGCATACTATTCCTTACTGTGAAATAGTGCATACAGAGCCAACTTCCTACACTGGCTACCACCTCTGACTCTTTAACCTTTTCTTTGTTTTAGTTTGATTTAAGTGCCCTTCATGAGCCACTCTTTTAAGTCTAGATTTCAATCTCTGAGGTGTGATGCATTGTTCTCTCTGCATTACCACCCCTTCCCCACTCACAGACAATTCCTCTAATACTTTAAGATATGGTCTTACAGATGGTGCTACAGGGCTTTCTCTCCTGCAACTCTTCTGAATTAAGTCCTTCACTTCCCTCAGTATATTATCAGCATTTATCTCTTCTATCCATTCATCCACAGTGATACCTTGAACTCCCCAAGCCTCCACCACAACATCCACTGAGGCTACTGCTACTTCAATTTCCTTAGATTGCACCGTTGGACCATCAACTTCTTTCCAGTTTCTTAATAGTCTTGACATACAATCTGCCTGGCAGTTTTTCCAACCCTGAATATACTCTTAAGTTTAACAAGATTCCTGAAGCCTGGCTGCCATCCTTGCTAGATGTGCAGAACCCTTACCTGCACATCCAGTAAGCAAAATCTGCACCAATGGTTTCTGATCCATGCATAGCACAAACTTTGTTCCCCACAGGTACGTCCAAAAGTATTCCGCACCCCATGATGCCACCAATGCTTCACGTTCTATCACAGAGTAGTTGCCTTCTGTTTTTGTCAGTATCCTGGAAGCAAATGCCACCAGTTTCTCACAATTCCCATGCATTTGTGAAAATATAGTCAAGAGTAGTGGTATTGGCATCACCCGAGCACTGATTTCAATCTTGTATCAAATGGTGTTAAAATCTCTGAATTACAGATTTTGTCTGATGCCTTCAAAGGATTTCTGTTGTTCTTCTTTCTATTCAATTGCCTCCCACTTCTTCAAAACCTTTCTCCATTATGCTGTTTTATAAGAACAATTACTGAAAAATTTAGCGTAATATCCTATTAATCCTATACACAATTTTTGATTTTCTTTATCATCGAGTGCAAGACCCAATTTGATAGCTTTCAACAAATCTTCTTTTGTTTTTTTACAATAGGCTGATATACTGCATCCTCCGTACTCCACTTGATATAACTAAAAATATACATTTGTCTTGCATGAGAGTAAGATCTGTATCTTTCAATTTGTGTAATGCCTGTCTAAGTACAGCATTGTGTTGCTCTATGGTATCAGAATGTAACCTTTAAAGTACAAGATGATGCTCATTCCCCTGAACACTTCATTCATCATCCCTTAAAATACACTCACAGCTGAGCATTAAACAAAAGGGCATACATGTGAATTGAAACCTCCTCCCTTCCATTGTAATGAATGCTGTCAATCAATCGATCAATCAGGATTTATAAAGCGCGGCTAATCACCTGATAGGGTATCAAGGTGCTTGCAGGTCCTGAAGGCTAATTCGAACAGCCAGGTCTTGAGGGCCATTCGGAACTCCGAAAGTGAGGTGATGGTCCAGAAGTGCATGGGGAGGCTGTTCCAGGTTTGTGCTACGATGTGAGAGTAGGAGCATACTCCACTTTTGCTTCCATAGATGCGGGCAGTATGGGCAAGTGAAATGGCAGAGCATAGCCAGGTTGGTGGAAGTTGAGGGGGTGGTTAATTACATGGTCCTTGGCTGTGTAGAGCCTTGTGTGCCTGGGTCAGCAGCTTAAATTGGCAACTCTTCTGTATGGGGAGCCAGTGGAGTTACCTGAGATTGGGTGTGATGTGGGTTTATTGGGGAAGGCAGAAGATGGGTCTGGCTGTGGCATTCTGCATAGTCTAAATTCTCTGTAATAGGTGTGTGGTGATTCCTATGCAGAGGGCTTTGCGTAGTCCAGTTAGCTGGTGATGAGGGCCTGTGTCACGGTGCGTCTCGTGTGTAGAGGTAACCACTTGAAGATCTTATGTAGAATGCAGAAAGTGAGGAAGCAGGTGGAGAAGATGGCATTGATCTGTGATTTCATGGTGAGCTTATTGCCAATGATGATTCTGAGGTTTCTGTCATGGCAAGAAGGACTGTGGTGAGGGCATGGGTCTGTGTATGGATTTCATGGGGGAGATAATGTCTGGGTGGAGGAAATGTTCCAGGTAGACAGTGTGTGGTTCGTGTTTTGGTTACGGTGGAGGCGTCTCTATTGAGGAAGTCCGCAGGTGTGGGTTGGGGTCCGAAGTTTCTGTATCTGGTTGTGATCTTGTCATGGGAGAAGTGGGCGAGGCTGTTGCACAGCTACTGTGAGGGTACGATGTTCTTTTCGCTGGCAGGCAGGCAGTTTGGAGAATTCCATAATGATTTTGAAAAGTTCCTTGCTGTTCTTGGGCCTGGTTTCAATGTGTGCAGCAAGGGCTGTCTAGTTTGTTGCCCTCAGCAGTGGTGTAGAGGATGAGGGAGGACTTGAAGGCTGCTCTGTTGGAGGCATCATTGCTGGCACACCTTCTCCTCTCCAGCTGCTGTTTGCTGTCTTGTTT
Source organism: Pleurodeles waltl (assembly GCF_031143425.1). Taxonomy (NCBI): domain Eukaryota; kingdom Metazoa; phylum Chordata; class Amphibia; order Caudata; family Salamandridae; genus Pleurodeles; species Pleurodeles waltl. Next base: position 769,264,377 of record NC_090440.1, read on the forward strand.
CTGCTGACTACATCTTTATTAAGTGACCAAATCTTGATTAAGGGACCTAAGATCTACACAGAATCTATACCGACTATCTGCCTTTTCAGTAATTACTACACAAGATATCCACCTTGATGTTTCAATTGACTCAATTACTCCACTCAACACTATTTCCTGTAACATTTATTTCACTGCCTTCGGGCTACCAGTAGAATTAATCTAACTTTATGTTGTATTGGAACAGCATTAGGTTTTAACATTATCTTCTGAGCATATCCCTTTAGGCACCCCAATTCCTCTTTGAAAACCATCTTGGCTTCATCCAATATGTCCCTCAATGATATATCTTCAACTACCATCGCTTGATTGGTAGCTCTAGGGTTGACCAAGCAAAAAACAGGTTGATGCATCCAGCCTAGAATTGGTGACCCATTCACAGACATGTACACCTTTCCAGTTGTTTCCCTCACTCCAAATTTTATAGTAGATTGCATACACCTCAAAAGATCAATGCTTTCCCCTTGATACCCCTCAAGGTTAATATCTTCGTGCAACAACTCTATACACGGCTAATGCTCATAGAATAACACCTTAGGAATAGTAGTGTGCATGGAGCCAGAGTCAACCATAAATTCTACCTCCTTGTGATTAATTAAGAATTTCACCTTAGGACTACATTTCCTTCCAATTTCCTGTGTTACATTTTCTACACTAAAATAGTTTGTTCCGTGTGTTCTTCATCCACTGTAGCTGCTCTGGTTTTGTTCCCTTGTTTGCACACAACCGCACCGTGACCTCTACGACCACACTTACAACAATCCTTGTTAAGTGCAAATCATTTCTTTGAGTCAGCAGTGTGGAAATTACTCCCACATCTATTACCAGATTTGACCAATTGTTTATTTCTGCTCCCAATGGTTCTTGTTCTTTGTATAGCTGCAACATCAGAATCTTTCCTTCAGTAAGAGTTATTTGCTTTCCCTTCTCTTTTCTCTATTTTTTCATGCAATTCTCCAATTGTTTACCAACTTTGGCAGTGTTGAGGGCATCCTTATATATGGGACTTTTTACCGCCAGCAAATGTTCCTGCATTTTCTTACTTTTGCATTGAATTATCAATTGATCTCTAATCAGCTCATCAGTCATAGCTCCGAACTTGTACTTTACCAACAATTATCTAAGTCTTGATAGAAACTCATCTACGGATTTGTTTTTTCCTTCAGGATGGGTGTAAAACTTATATCTGGCCATCAACAAATGTACTTCCTTCGAGAATCTAATCTCCAATTGTTTCTTCGCTTCACAATAATCGCAGCTCATGTTTTTTTTATGCAAGAATAAGACCATTGCAATAAATGCTCTAAACACCATTTGTGCATTCTTTCTTGTGTTTTATTTTGTGTACTCGTAATGACAACAAAGTGGAAGATCTGTTTCCATGATATCCTTGGGAATCTGAGTAATCATGTTCGAGTTTGCAGAGCCCATCTGGTACCGTGGTGTTTAGGGATTCAGATGGGGCACTGTGAGCTAGCTAGGAATTTTGTCAAAATTTTCTGATGGTATTTGCACACTGAGTCCCTATACCCATAGGTTTATATTGACCAAATTCTCAGTCCTACTTTATCTGTGGGAAATGTATAACAATGGAGGCTAGGAACAATGTCTCCAGCTCTTGAATGTTTTTGTGTTTCACTGTATCATCCAGGCTCCACAGGTCTTTGATGTTCAGTCTGTTCATGTGTGCTCTGGACCGGTGTGGGATGCATCTGTTGTAATGGTGACCACAGCAGTTGGTTGTCCGAAAGGTCTGCCTATTGAGATGTTCCTGCTGTTCCACCACTGCATTTCCTTGTGCACTCTCTGTTACGACCACTATCTTCCCTAATCCCCTGTTGCATGTGACAGGAGTCTCTGCATCCATTCCAGGATGGGCTCATGTGAAGCATAGTGTTTGGTATGCGTGGAATAGTGATGCAATCATTAGCTTCCCTCTGTCCTCTGTCTTCCCCCTCTGGTAAAGGTGAACTTCTTGCACCATTTTCTGGACCATTCTCTCTAAAGGAAGGCTCTCTCATGTTTCAAGTATAGCCTCCCTACTAGGAAGGTCTTTTCCCTTTCTATTACAGTGGATGACTTTTCCAGGTTGATGGAGAAGCAGAGTTTGTGCAGTGTTTGCATGACTTGGTTTGTGTTGTCTCTGCACTGCTGGTACTATTTTGCCTTTATGAGCCAGTCATTAAGGTAGTGGAAGACATGGATCCCCTTTTACCTCAGGTGGGCCGCTATGGTGGCCAAACATTTTGTGGATGCATTGGTGCTGGGTACTGGTTATTCCAAAGGGCAACACCTTGAATAGGTAGTGATCCTTGCCTATAACTAATTTCCAGAACTTATTGGGTCTTTTATTAGTTGCCACATGTAGGTATGCATCATTAAGGTCTATTGTTGTCATGTAGACCCATCCTTTATGATGAGTAGGGTGACCTCTTGAGGAATTGATATCTGAAAACTTTGTGTCTTGATGTTCAGAGTCCTGAGATCCAGGATGAGACTTAGGGACATGTTTAAGTACCAAGAAGAAGGCTGAGTTCACGCTTAGCCCATTTCTGATGGTGGTACCTTTTCTAAAGCTCTTTTACACAGCAGGTCTGGGATCTTCTTGCTTTGGGGTCTCGCTAGTGTTTGGATGTTGGATGGTGGTTTTAAGACTTCTATGCAAAATCTATGTTGGATTATGCTGAGTATCCATTTGTCAGAGGTGATGTGCATTCCCTGAGGTATCCTCTGATTCTGCCCCCTACTGGTATTCAGTGTAGGGGGTGCTCTTAGGAGTCACCTTCTTGTGTGGCCAGTGTCTCTCGTTCCCGCACCTCTTCTGCAATCCCTCCCTCATAAGGGCTGCCTCTGTTGTACAATTTAGTGCACCTGTGTAAGTGTGCTGTGGCTAGGTTGTTATGTGGTGAAGGAAGTATGAGAGGCTGAGGATGGTGAACCCCCTCATGCACGTATCTTCCATCATTTGGCGGTTGCTCGCCTGTATTGCCCCCTGAACTGAATGACAACCCTGGACTTGGCTATCATGTTGTTCATCTTCATCTGCTGAAGGGACTAGTTTACTGCTGATCCAAAGAGGGACTTACACGTGGAGGACATGTTCACCACTGCTGCCTGCACCCCTTGTTTGAACCCAAATAGCTTTACCCAGACGTACCTCCTGACCGTAGTGCTGGTACAGAGTTGCATGCTAGTGGTGTCTACCTCATCCAGGGCTGACTACAGGAGGGGAAGACAACCAGAAATACCTGCTTGGACAGGTACTTTCCTTCTCCTATCATATTCCAATGGGTGATGTTATACGAGACCCTTCATCTCTGTTCAGGAGGGAACTGGAGTTAGAGATTCTCAATTGAACCACTGCTGACCTCTCCATTGTCCTGCTCATCATGTCCACACACTTGCTTTCTCTATGTGGTGGAACCACTGATGTCAGTGAGTTGGCATACTTCTGTGTCATGGAGACAATGGAATCAGCAGCCACAGATGCCTTAATGTGTGTGGGGTCCTGTGTGAAATACCTGTACTTTTTCTCCACACATGGGGTAGCAGCCTTTGATATGCCTGCCTCCTTGTAGGCTTCCCTTCCCTGGTCCAGAACACTGAGGTGCACTGGGACAAACTGGCTCTTTGTTTGGGATGGCAGAAGGCTTTCAAGTAGGAAGCATGAATCCCCTTGTTCCCCTTCAAATTTGACACAGTAGGTGTCTGCTGCCCATTTCACCACTGCATGATATGCATATATGTTGGTGGGACGAGTGCCTCAACAGCATGTGTCCACACCTTCCTCCTGCAAATCAGTGTCACTGACTTGCCAGTCCTCCGAGCAGCCTTTTGTCCCTCATCATCTACTGCCTTGGCATCCGACGCTAGCCTCACCAATTCTGCATCATTGTAGCTGTATGGCTCCTCTGCCATTAAGGTCTTTTTTTTGCAACTGTGCCTCTCATTTCTCATACTTTGTTGTTTTTGGTGGACTTTGGCATTGCAGCTCTCCCATGTGAGGTTCCTGAATAAACAAAAGTTGCACACTTGATCACAGCATCCATTAGGGCAGAACCAGAATGGTGTATGTTCTGTGCCCTGCCTCCATTTTCCAGCCATCTGTTTGAGAGACCTTGTGGTCTGTTAGGGTTGAAAGCCCTAGGATCTTCAGTGTAAAACCTGTGATCACCTTCGATGTTCTTTGATGCCTAATGGTGTTTAATCGTACCTCCCTATTCTCCTCTCTGTCTGGGAGCTACCTCCACTGTATCCAGACCCAAAGGCAGAAGAAAGAATCTGAAGATGACGACCACGCAATGGAGCTTCATGGGTGTATGTCTGAAGTACTCAGGGAGGGACACAACACCAAATGGTCACCAACACCCACTGAAAATAAAGAGAGAAGGAAACAGAGACAATTCTGGACCCAACCACAGATTAATGGACAACAATGGTGAATCCAGAAAGGTTCACACTGCAAATTTCTTTTTGCCTCACTACTGTGGCTTGTCATTATTAGGAATAGCAACCAAAGATAGATATTTCCCTATTTCCCTCTGTCTTGTACAGAAATCCTTATGTTTCTTGGTCTTTTAAGCATAATTTGCAAAGAAGTGTGAAGGTATGGGATGTCACGTGCTATTTCAACTAGATATTGGCAAAAAAATATTTTTTTCAAGCTGCTGATGAAGGAGTAACTTTATGAGGACCTTCAATTTGCTCCTTCTCCATGTGAACAGAAACAACCACCCAAAAAGAGGAAACAGATCTGATAACAGTTGAATTAATACTATTGTGCATACTATAGGAGGAGAAGTGAAAGCTGTCTACAATATTATTTTAGTGCAAAATAAAAAATAACACATGGAGGAGCGTTCTGCTAAAAAAATAAGGACAATAGCCATTCTCCATGACCAAAAGAAGTAGGTCACATAATGCTGCGCTTCAATCGACTAACATGCCTCAATGAGAAAATGTGCAACAGCATTCTCAGATTATGAACCAAGACAAGAATCACACAATATTGTACCAAGCCCAATTTTATGGAATTTGCCATTGCGTGCTTCCTAACTTGGTCACATCAGCAGATTGCAAAATCATTGTTACCAGGTGCACTCGTCTAATAAGTGATAATGAAGACTTTGAGTTATAGAATGCATATATCTGTTAAATGGAAACCTAGGCCTGAAAACACAGTTATGTAATGACTTTAAAGCAGTATGGCAACTGTAGCCATAAGTTATTCAGGCTTTCCCTAGTGCCCATTGAGTATGGTACACCGTTATCCCTACACAAGAAACACAGGTTTTATGGTTATAACTTTATCCTTAACACTGCCAATGTGGACGTAGCGGTCACTGAGGAAACCCTGCCAGGCTAGAGCCTGTGACAGAAACACAATCATATCATTGCCCCAGTGCATTCCACCCAACGATAGGAGCAGAAAATGCGAGAGCCAATCTATAAGTTGGAGCACTGTGTTAATTATTGCAGAGGATGAATTTAAAAAGTATTCCTTCGGTTTACCAAAAAGAACTATATCACCGGTGGTGCTAATTTGCTTTATTTTTTCAGCATCTTACTGTATGTGGTGTGTTTTCTATCATAAGAACTATATTTCTGGCACTATTATTAAACAAAAGAACTCAAGTCATCTAGACAGAAGCAGGAGCCAACTCTTAGCCACCAGCTGAATACCACTTAAAGGCATAATATAACAGTGTAATTGGTTAATGCACCTTCTGAGTGCATTGTAAGAAATATCTAACTAGTAAAAGATGAATATCACAAGTCTAAAAATAAAATAACAAAAGCAAATATGAATGTTTAAGATCACAAAATCAAAGAAACACAATTTTACCCATTTAGAGTAAGGCATGTGGGACTAAATTGGGAGGTAATTTCCAAAAGCATTTCTGCTCGTCTACTGCCTTAATCAGCCATTTACTGTAAAAATCAGTCCTGGTGAGCATTAAAGCCACCACCCCGCACAATTTTACCTTTGAATGTATCACCATAGCTTTACTGATAACAATGGGGTACATTTGTGCACATACTGCAGTTTACGTGGAAATTAGGATTCAGAACATATTCTTTATGCACACACTCCAAGCAACTGACAGTACGCAAGATGGTTAAGAAATTGCATTGCATACCAAGAGTTGTTTGCATTTGGTTGTTACATCACAGAATGCAGTGATACCTGGATTTTCAGTTATGCCACTGGTCAACGCTAGCTGAAGAGGATAAGGGCGAAGACCCACCGGCTACGTGCAAATGTAAAACATGACTGGCCCCAGCCAACTTTGGATTCGAAGTGAAGTTGGAAACCTGCACACCCCAAAACAATTTTGAACACACCTCTATTGTCGTGGATTTAGAACAGCCGAAAGCAATCATACAGAAATTAAAATCGGAAGGGGGCTGCAGGTCCTAACAGAATCCCAAACGATTTTTTCAAAGTCGGAGTAAGCTATTTGGCCTAATACTTAGCACATCTTTTTAATGACCTTCACCACACAAAGCTTTTGCCAGACACATGGAAATATCTTCCATCCGATTTACAGGAGTGGTAATCCTAGCTCTCCTCTAAACTATAGGCTTAGAGCTTTAATTGACGATAAAGCAAAGCTCTGCACTTCCTGTCTTTTCCACCATTTAATAACTTTTATAAAAAATAAACAGCTCATACCACAAAGTCAGACAATATTCAGAGCTGGCACTGGAACACTGATAAACAGCCCACTATCTAGTCTAGCTGAGAAGCCCAAACATAGAAAATGTCAGCTATTGCGTGTTTCATTGATCAAGTCGGCCTTTAACCATGTTCCTGGTGCCCGATTGTGGCAAAAACTGGAAGATTGGGTTCTTACCAGTGGCCTACTGAGTGCAATCACTGAATTACATGCAGAAACCTGAGAGCAAGTCAAAATTGGAGAGGGCGGTCAAATTATGAACAAAGTTCAAACATTCTCAAACAAGGATGTCTCTTAGCTTAACCTATACCTTGCAGACCTGGCCAGTGCCCTTCTACTGGAAAACAGTCATTCTCACCCTCTCTGGCCTCTGATGCAATGGCTTGGTTACAATATGCAGATGATATCGTCTTAATGAGTCAAACTCCAGTCAGCTTGCAGCGCAGTATTAACGCCCCCACCAGTTGTATGAATGAGCAAGCTTTTGAATTAAACTTGAATAAAACCAAGGTGGTTCAGCTGGTTGATTCGAGATACAAGTCATTTGCATGGTTTGTTAAAGGAAAACGGGTGGAGATAGTCCTTCGTACAAATACTTGGGACTTATAGTGGATCATAAAATTACCTTTAACCCTCAGCTTGTTGCCACTCAAGCAATAGCACAGTCACTTATCTATGGGTTTAAGCTGCTAAAACAAAAACTGATTTGTCCTTCATTTAGCCATCTTGGTGTTGGCTCGTTTAATGCCAACAGTTACTTATGGACCAGAAATCATGCAGGGCAAGGAAATAGCCTCCTTCAACCAAATTCAAATGAAGACCCATAAACCACTGTTCCAGATCCCAAAATCAGCTTCACCAGTACAGGTACATTTAGAATTTAGGTTTAAAAACCAATAATTCCAGCATAAGTGTGCTTATAACAAACTTTGGTTGAGGGTTCGAACTGCAGATGCTGGCTCCATCAGTAATTTATATTGGATGGAAATTGAGGAGCAATAGCGCAGCAACCAAAAAGGTTCATGGGGGCACCTCAATTCGTCTGGCTTGTAGGGGCATAACGTTTTTAAAGAAATGTCTAAAAAGACGGAGTAAGGATAGGTATAAGCCAGGAGACCCTGGAGTAAAAGTATGCTAGCGGGTAGCTATTAACAGATATTTTAAAATGCAGGATGCAGCGACCTTAAGGTCTAATTAGCCCCTTGCAGCTGAGCTAGCAAGAGAAACCCTTGTTTCAAATAACCTTTCAGCCAATCAGTCCCCCCAGTAGTCCTTACATGGATTTGCTCTTTAAATGAAGCTTAACGTTTTATGCTGCACAGGCACTTTAAATGAGCTAATTGATTTAGCCCGATCTTAAGGCCCAGCCTCTGGTGGGGAAAGGACTTAGCATGCTCCTAACACAGCCCATTTTAAGGTACCTTGTCGTATTATAAGCTGAAACAGAGTGCTGTTTACAGGTCTTCGCACACGTTTATAGTTTACGTTTTAGGAAAATGTCCTTGGGATAATATTTATAAGATGGGATTGTTTTTATAACCTTCATGCACTTTTATGTTAGCACAACATAGGATGTTTTGCTTGTTTACTTAGTCTGGAAGTATGTGTATTGATTTTACAGTTGGCACTGGTTTTAATTAAGTATGATAATAAACTTGATTTGACAGTTATGTAACTTTTCGAAATGAGGCCCAATTTAAAAAACAATGCACCAGAGACATTCAACCTTGTATGTATCACTCAAATTGATATCAATGTTTAGTTGACCCTAACATGCCTCATTTGAATATCCTGTCATATTGGTAGACATTTTGAGAAATGCTGGTAAAATTGAGCTTGTAGGGCAAGCATGTGTTCTATGTGCATGTGAATGTTAAAATCTTTAACAAGCTGCCGCCTACTTCTAATATCCTGTAGATTTGTGTCACTCAGCTAAAAGTAAAAAAGGTCTCACTTTGCCATCCGAAAAAGCCAAATTGGACAAAAATGTCCATGTTAAAAGACTCAGCAGCAGTTGATTAGATGAACTTGCCTAACATTTTTGAGTCTGGCATTGAATAGTCAGCAAACAATAGAAGAAAATGAGCATGCCTTGTTAATGCCCATCCCCCTTTGAACTCCCTTCAGGATACCAATAGCATCTCCAACATATTTATTTCCAGCACCACTGGTTGGATAACAAGATCTGAAAAATGTTATTTGTTTTTTAAACTCCTTTCATCCTAGCAAAAGCTCTCAAAAGTTGCACTGTGCAGCACCTATAAACATTTATTTATGAAAATAAAGTCTTCGATGATTCCCAATAGGACTTACGCTTGGGATGCAGCGCACAGAACAACAGTGCTACAAATGCTGAATGATGTGTTGCACATCTTAAAGGTAAATCCACCCTCTTCTTTCTTCCTGACATATTAACATCATTTGACACTGTCAACAATGTTTCTCTTCTAAGAATTCTCGATAAACAGATTGGTTTTAATGGCACTGGTCTGAGCGGGAAGGGGAAAGTTCCTTACCTCGAGAATCACTCCCGGCAATAAAAATTGTTTAGCTCTCCAGTACAGGTTCCATCCATTCCCTGAAGCTTTTAACCTCATACATCTAGCTCCTTAAGGTTCACCTGAAGGATTCTAATATGTTCTATTATCTTTTTGCAGACATTCCTCCATGGACATACAGCCTACCTTGTACAGACCCTCAGGGACCTCACTACTTCTTACTTATGTAATCCTGGTTTGACACAATGAATTAACTCAAATGCAAGCCATAAATCATCAATATTCATAAATTAACTATTTTTCCAAACTACCTTTCACCTGAGACATGTCGAAATACTGCCCCCACAAACTGTAATTCTTAAATGATTCTGAAGGAAATTTGAAATTGTGCTTATGTGGTTATCCTATGGTTATAGAATGTATATGTAGTTCTAAATTATATTTAGTTTTCTAAGCTAATTGTATATTAATTTTTGATGTCTTCACATCTCTTGTTTAGATATTTGGCTACAACAGTGGATGTCGATTCCTACCTTTCACCTTTAATTCTGTATATTCTATATTTTCATGCAATCTCTTTAAAAAAATGTCTTGCTTATTTGTTTATTTATCCAATTTTCCTTCCTATGTATATGTAGATCTATTGCTGCCCCGCTGGGCATGGTACATGAATAGGTAAACAAATATATAAACAATAAATAAATAGTATTTGATCCATGTGAAAGGGGCCCATCCCAATGTCTTTCCTTACTGGAATGTTCAGCCCATACTCCACATCTTCAGGGCAATAAAAATGGCATAACGAAAGTACTGCAGCAGGAAACGGACACTCTGTTGAGGGGCAGGCCATCAAAATGGAAAACCTGAAAACGGACATTCCCTTACAGGACGCAGGAGGAGGACTCCGAGGCCTACAAAGCGAAAGGGAATCCCCAGAGGTGGGTGTGTTGTCAGCAGGAAGAACACTGTGTATGGAGCTGGAGATAGAGGGAGCTGAAAGGAAATACACACTAGTCCGGGAGCAAGGGAGAAGGAAAAGGTGAGGAAACACATTGGCAGGAGTGGCCCAATTTCTCAAAAGAAGAGAGCAAGGTCAGCAACACAGAAGCCCCCTGAGACCTGGTGCGGGGAGTGGTGGATGCCACCTGGCGAGACTAACGAGACAACTCCGGAGAGTTATGGCTAGTGCGGTGAGTGGGAAGGAGGCGGGCACCACAAATTGCTCTCTTTGAGTTTCTTTTGTATTTTTTTTCTCTCCTTGGTTTTGGTTATTTCTGCTTGTCACTATTATCCATGTTGTACAGACCGCTTGGTATTATCGGTTCAGATACCTACATATACGTAACATTTGCCACATCCAACCTAATAAAGAGGGCAAGAAAAGGGTTCTGGCGGTGCATTTCTTTTTCTGCTTAAATTGGTTTTTGCATTCCTTCTTTTCCCCTTTGGAGGGGAAAACTCCACATATAAAAGTGAGATAAGAAGGCCTAGTACTTAGAGATAGCTGACCCCTCCCCCAGCCATTCTACACTCTCATGCAGAGCAAAATCCTCACACACTCTTCCAGGGTGATTTGGTGGTGGCAACCCTCCCCCCTCCTTTATGAGCAGGCTACTTACTGCTCCTTTTGTTCCTTTATTTGAGGGTCCCAATGGCTACATCCGAGGAGAGGCGCTTTTGAGATGGGGACAATAAGAGACCACAAATTCATTAAGCAATCCTATCACAGAAAGAACCACCAGAACCAGGATTAACTTTTGTTCTTTGAAGTGTCTATGTTCAATCCTAGTGACCTGGAGAAATAGACCCCTCATTTTTTTGTGTTCAATAAAATAGTGAAAATTAAAAGATTAAGTAAGCCTCCTAAGCCGTATTTCCACCCATCCCTCTCACAATCCATTACTCCACAAGGCAGGGTTATGGTATTATTAATCTACCCATGCCACTTATGGGAGGATCTTACCCTTACAACAAGGGGCATTAATGAATCATTAATGAAGAACATTGCTGGGCCCTGTTGGACTTTCCCACCTCTTCGAGAGTAACCAAGGAACTCTTTAACAAAGGTGGGAGCTTATGACTTAATTTTATAGCACCATTTTCCAAAACTATTGGATAAAACATCAGATTTTGTAGGCAACTCTGAAGGAAAACCCATGAACTATTACATTAGACCAGGAGAACTATTTCTCTGCAGTAGCAACTTGTGTTTTACATATAATAAAGTGTTAGCTACTCCTTTAGGGCTGCTTCCAGGGCTGGATGGATTGATGAATCCCCAACATGCAAAGCCCTCATAATGGCCTCCTAATCTCTGGCCTAACATGGAGTAGTAGGGTTCATGGGCCCTTTATCACCGGCTTAGTCATAAACAGTGTGTCTCAATCTGCCTGCCAATTACAAGGCAATTTCATCAAGCTTGTCAAAACTCTGCCTCATGACCTCTGTACTCTCCTCTGTTATTTGCAATTGTGCAATCATACCTGCTCTAATGTGTGAGGTGTCTTGTGATTTAGAGGACAGTAACTGGGTTGGTTTCTGTATATGAAACAGGCTCTTGTTTATTCACCCCCAAAGGGAAAATCCCTTTTACTATTTATGTTTTAGTGGCCTGACATTGCCTTTTATCGCTTGTTGCCCCACCCGAATCTTCTGCTGTCCAGTGATCTACAGGTGCTCCATATATCGTTTGTAATGTGGCCCAACATTTTGGTCACTGTCTTCACTTATTGGCATAATATCTTCTCTCTGCAGCAGACTTAGGATTCACATGTTCACTACCAAAACCATGCTAAGCATGAAGTACTCCACAACTGTCTCCAAATGCCTGCAGCTTCATCATCTCTCTCTCTCCAACACTATCCTCTCCACACCCATTAAGATAAAACATCACTGCTGTCTCCCTATTTTGGCTCTCACTATTGGCCCTGCTTGGGGGTAGAAATATGTATTTGGGGTGACTTTTGTCCACTCCTATGTAATAAATGACATAAGTTAATTTTGATATTGAAATTGACTTTTTCTGTAAAAATTCTGGTTTAATGTGGGCTATACTGTAGAATTTAATGTGGATGGTCGCTATGCCCAAGAGGAAAGGCCTGCTGTCCCTGGCTCTATAGTCTTATTTCAGGCTATGCTGTGGGCACAAAATGGACCAGTGTGGTTTGTCCTGTTGGGGCCTCAGTGCGAGTCAGATGGAGTGGTATCCCAAGGGGCTGAAATAAGGACAATGTGCATGGAGGAGGCCTAGAACTGGGAAACATGCAGAAGTGGACACAATAAACCCATCCCAAATATTATCACAGACTAAAGGTCCATACAATCATAATGGCCAGTGTTTGAAATGGAGATACCAGCAGAAATCTGTATCTACAGTCCTGGTAACTCCACATCGAATCACTGGCTGAAACATAATGGGGCCTGGTGGGAGGTGCTGATAATGAGAGGGTCAGCTCCACTCTTACAGAGTTTCTCCGCTATGTCTTTAGTTTATGTATTGCCCGTCTGACCATTCTCTCTTCTGTATATTTAGTATTAGTCGATGCAAAGGCTGTGTAACTGTAACAAGGTTGATTTTGAAAATATAATGCATTCGTATTTTTATTAGATACCAAAGGGGGCCACTAGAAGGAACTGTCTAGAAATGGTTCAAATCTCTCAACACCTCTAGATCACAATTTGTTAAAATGGACAGTTTCAGAGCACACTCTCTCTATCATCTTGTGTTCTACCTCAAAGCACTATCCTCTTTTCTCTACTATTCGTCCTTAATATGAACCCTCTAGAACTAATGCTACAAACAAAAGGACTAACAAATACACCACTATGATGACAACATGCAAATCTTTCTTAAAATATCAAACCTATTGTATATCTCATCCCTTAAATACATCATGGAAAATCTTTTGAACTTGATGAATACATTATCCCTTCAACTTAGCCTCATCAAAACTGAATTTACTCTCCTCCATTCACAAATTTGGCATCTGAGCCTAACCGACTTAGAAATCACTCTCACCTGTGTCCCCTCTCCAAAATCCCTCGGATTCATCGTTAAGCATGAACTCTCACATCACTAATCTTGCTGAAATAGCCTCATTGCAGGTCCACCTTCATAAAAAACTGAAACTCTCCATCCTAGCCAAAGACTTTAAGGTGTAAGAGGACACAGACAGGAGCAAACTCAATGTCGGAAATTATATAATGGCTGGACTTCCAAAAACTGCACTTGTCCCTCTTAGTGCCATCACGCGTATGACAGCAAGTTAGCTTGTACCACGCGCAAAGTGACAAACCTTGAATTACCCTCCTACCAATCACCAGAAGAAATAGAAACAAAACAAGGATAAGACTAAAAATCCTGCAAATAAAGAAGGCAAAAATTCAGAACCTGGCTCCCTGATTTTGGAATGATCTGCTTGAAGACATAGCATTCAACACCAATCTACCATCATTCAAAGCACATCTAAAGACCCACCTATTCAGAGCCTATAAGATGTGGTTGTACAACAATTAAAGAACCTTTGCAAAAAATGCAAAACACTTTACCGTCAGTACTCAGCTCTTGCCACTATTGCTATATAAGTTGGTACCACAGTGTTGATATGTCTTGTAAGAAAGACCTAACATTTATGATACTGTAAAACTGTGCAATCCTTGGTATCAAATCTGAAACCTGTGGAGCTGGAACAAGTAGTGCCCACTGTGCTACTCTGTGACACATAGTTTACAGCATATCAGGGAGAGGAGGAGGAAGGAAAGTAAACGGATGAGAGAACAATGGAGTGGGCAAGGCAGGAGCACACAGACAAGACATAGAGCATAGCATGAAGCGTGGAGGCAGGAAAGAAGCACACTAGAGAGACAGATGAAAAAAACATGCACTCTTGTGGAGAGCTCAAAAAAAAGGTGAAAAGTAGCTCCTAAAAAATAAGGGGTGGAAGTACACAAGTAATACACCCATCCTCTGAGTGAGGGACAATCAAAAGAAGAGGAAGGAAAGCCACACAAGCTAATAAATAAGAATAAAGCAAATCTGAGTGACTTTAAAGCCAACCAATGGGAAGCAAACAGGGTACTCTAAGCCTACTGTAATCTGACAATACATCTTCCAGCATGCCCTGTCTAGTTGCTGAGACCTAAAAAGGTGTGTGCACCATCATCCTCTACATAACACACAGTTAGAAGGAGGAAAAGCATCAGACAAGCTCTGCCCATTCCATGAAGACGTCAATGACCATAGGAAAGACTGGACTATAGAGATACATAGGAAAGGGACCCAATTACAAAAGAAGGGAAAGACAAAGGGCTGTAGACAGCAGGTTCTATTTGAGAATGTTTCTCTCTTTTTTATCACTTTGCACGAAAATAACCGGCAAAAATTATAGACTTTTGTTTGGGCATGAAGGAAGCTGCAAAATACATGCAGATACTGTAATCCTCAGAGGCATGTAGAGCAGTAGACATGACATTTCTCCTGAAAATATTGAGAAAGCTCATGAAAATCCTGAAAAGAGGCTATCTAGTCTCACAGAAATAAGGAGAACTGAAGCAAAGTAATTTATAACACTCAAGACCAATTCCCTTAAGGTAGATGTACATAAGTAAACATTTACATTCACAATCAAAAGGTTTGCATTGCAGATGGACAAACAGAAAGGAAACAAATGTACCTCACATTCAGCATCCTTCTCCCTTTGCAATATATTCTTAACCATACTCATACCCTTTTCACTAAGCACATGACCTTTTAGAGGACTGTGGTTTTAAAGTACTTGTTAATCTGTGTGAGCAAAAAAGTGAATGTACAGGTGCATGAAATCGCATCTGTAAGTAACAATTTGCATAATTTTTCTTACCAAACAGTTTCTGAAGCACTTGCCCATCGTACATATCTTCTGCTAGATCCTTCACAATGATTCTTTCTCCTACCAGAGTATCATTAATCCAGTCAATTAACACCTGTAAAACATTTCAATAATGTGTTGATAATTTAAACCTGAATAACTAAATATGTCCATCAAACAATTACAAGGTTAAATATGTTTTTTCAGCAGAGCTAATCAAGTATAGCTGTAAAGGGAAGCTGACATTTCAACCACAAGTTGTAACCTCTAACTAAGGTCACTTGTTTACACCCACTATGTTCCAAGGAACATTTGGTGATTGACTCAATGGGGTCCCAGAAAAAAGAGGCCCTCTCACAAGAGGTTTGGTTTCTTTGACCAGCACAGGAAGCCCTTCTGCACCACCTCTATAATGGAAACCTTTGTCTGCTAAAGATTGATGCCCTGTATGGGATATGAGCTGCGTCTTTGTCCTATGCATCTTCAGTTATGAGTTGGTGGTCAAGACAGGAAAGTGATTAGACTGTACCTTGGAGTTTGTGCTGATAATATGTCACTTAATGGCCTGGCTTCCGGAGGCTTGACACTGGGAGTTGAGTTTAACTCAACTTTAGGGCTTACGAAGAAGCTGGGAATCTCTCCTAAAATCCAAACACCTGTTCCTTTATGTATGAGGTGTTAGGAAAGAGCTAGTGACTATCTAAAGTGAGTAGAAAATGTGCAATAAAACATTGTGAGAGCTCTTGAGTGAAAAGGCTGACTGCAATCCATTATGTGACATTTGTTGAAAAGCAAAAACATGATGACACAAAATAGAGGCAGTTTGTTTATTATTCAACTGAGTCTGGGCTATAGATTGTTATTTACTAGATGAATGGTTGTAGAAACACGGAAGGAAGATTTCAAGGCACGTGAGTACAGAGGAGAATCTTCCATTCATATATGTTCTTTCTAACATGTGTAAAACGCTAACATGAGAATGAAGCATTGTCTTGCAAAATGAATTTGTCCTTCAGAGGAGCTGGTGATTATCCTGGTGGAATCCTAAGTTGTTTGCATTTTTATGCAGCCATTTTTTATGTAAAACATTGATCCACAGAGTTGCATCTTAATGTCTGCTATTTAAAGCTCCTTTTCTAATTAGGAACAGCTCTGAGGTTATATTGAATGGTGTTTCCAGCTATCCAGATCCTTACATCAAGAAATTGTTAATTCATGCCATCTTCTTAATGAGTTTCAAGTTTCTTCTTTCGCTAGAGTAGTACAGAATTGGTTTTATACTTGGTGCTCAATACCACCATAGTAAGTACTTTTGTGTTTTGTAGTAAGTAAATTCAAAAGAATCTGGCACCAGCAATTCAAGGCCTTATTTTTCATAAAGTGTATTTATCTTCTCAACGATTTTGCTTAGATATTCAAATCTGCCATTGGCTTCTTTAAAGCCAGAATCTTGACATCATAAGAGCCTCCAGGCTTGCAAGCAATCTCCATGTTCTAGTGTGAATGTGTGCAAGGAGGCAAAGGGAGCCTAATGGCATCACTCATCATACAGCAAATTCATGGATTTGCATGGTGGTTTATTGCTTCCTTCCCCCATAGCAAGAAGTGTTGTTCTCTGAGTCAGGTTCCTTTACTTAGGTCATATAAGTAGACATTGAGTCCCAAGATCAAAGAGACTCAACCAGCACCTCACCAATGAGGCTCAATACAGTTGATATTGGTGTGTGTTTATTTCTCTTTCATTTAAAAAAGGTACTTGGGCTTGACTTTACTATTTGTACAGGGCCTTCATCCACTTTCTTATAAGGGATCGTCTTTTCTAAAGGCATATTCAAGGTAAAAGTTGCTGTCACTTAATGACATGCATACACATTCTCAATGATTAACAATGAATTGAGCTCTTCACTTTTGATGTCTATGCTAGAGGGAGACTGAAAACACTGGAAAGGAACCCAAACATTTACAGCATGAGGATACGAGCAACAGGAAACATACTACTTTAATGACTTGCATGGATTAGCTAAAACTTGAAACATACAACATGAAGCTACAGCAAGGAAAAAGGTCAGCCCACATGCAAACTAAGAATGAAAGTAAAAAATGGCCAATAAATAACAATAGAAAATGTCACCTGCTTTTTGATAATTTCCCTTGCAAATAATACATTTCCCCTGAACTGTTTTCAAATATTTGTATCATTTATTAACAACAACTTTGGTGTAAAAAAATCCCAGTTCGAAATTGTATTTCTGGCTGAATTGTTCTAGGTGCTCTTTTAACCTTCAAACAGAAAAACATATAGAAACAACAAAATAGAAGAACTGTGACGTTCGAAAAAGTACATTACATTATAGCGATGTACAATCACATCTGAGACAGTGAGAAAAAGACAATGAGACAAACAAAGAGAAAAGTCTGAATGGGTTATCTCTGTAACATAGCAAATTTAACTTACCTTAATAAGTTCTTGTAATTTGGGGTCATTTCTTGAAACTGGAACAATCATTGTTCTAACTTCATTTTCCTCTTTGAAGAAATAGAACAGAGTATTAATAAATGTATTTGCTGCTTTTATGTAAATATTTCATGGGCTGTTCAAAGCCTCACCTAGCATGGTATCCTCAGGATCTAGTTCAAATGGAATTGGACTGAGAGGTAAATTGATGGCATTGATCCCTTCTTCCTGCAGTTCAGACACTAGAAAACAAAAACAAGCGAGAATGCTCACAACATTGTTTTAATGGTTCATTAGATGTTGGTGAACTTCCTGGACGGACTATGACTAATTAGTTGTTGTAAATACAACACCTCCTCTATTATATTTTGGTTTTAACTATATAACATTTATAAACCTAGTGCATCAGGCACCTAAAAATCACTTTTAAATTTGCAAGAAATATTAATAAAAGTATTATAACACCGGAATCAACATTCCACTGATCTCCACCCAAGAGCAGTCATCCTGTACTTGATGGTTCGAAACATGATAAAGTTGGGGAGTCGACCTTAAAATAACATACAGAAGCCTTTTCTTTCAAATTTATGTTTTCTAATTATATAGCGGCTGCCCATTGATCATGCAACAGTGTTGCAAGATTAATGAAAACTGGGCAAAAAACTTCATCTACCTCAGACAGCTATTTAAACCCCACCCCAAACAAAAATTCAGATGCTCCTTCTCACACTATTGGCTGCTCATTGAGCAGGGAATTATGGACAACTGAGCCTGTCTGCTTCATGAAAGAACTCTGGGCACCAGGTTCCATATACATAGGCAAACTATTCATATCCAGCATCCCCAAAGAGAAACTCATATGTTCCTTCTCATAACCAGCTGAGAAGTGGAAGTCATATCAAAGGCACACAAAAATGGACTCCCTCTAAACCTAGAGCTACGATGACGACAAGAAGCAGCAATTAAAAATGTTCCTCGTGTACAAAGACTTTTTGTAGCCATCCCACGTCAGGGTGGCAATCTGTACTCTGCATGGGCTAAAGCTATGCTATGCTTGCAAAAATACATTTGGATAAAAAGATCCTTAGTGGAGATCAAAGACATAGTGAGTGGTTACCCTGAAATTCTGACCTGGATGTTGTCTACAAAGAACAGAGTTGGAGACCACGTGAGATCAGAAGGATACGGGTATGAGTGCCCCCGACACATTTTACCCCGTCAGTGCATTTCCCTTTCTCTAAGGATTACTGTATGACAATATACTAGTGAAATACCTACAGAGTGCATTTTTTGTAATGGCTTACCTTAAAAATAAGCAAGTTACAAAGTAATGCTACACACAGTAATTAAATCGCTTTCATTCAGAAGCAGCCTGTGGACAGCATTTGCTTCACTAAAACTCAGTAATGCAATACTTTGGAAAGCGCTGTGTGGAACTGAAACTCACTAACACAATGTTTAAATTTACACACGATAAATTAAAAAGCTTAAATTAAATGTCAGCATTGGAAAACTGGAAAACGAACCCACGATCTCCATGAACAGCCCAAAGTATGCATAAATGACCACCACTTGCATTAATTTGCTTGCGAGTGTTTCTATCCATGGATTTACACACACCGATTGTATTTTTAGTCATTATGTCACATGGAAGGTACGATAAAAAAAATTGTAACCAAATACATCCTAAAAAAAGACGTCATTATTTTTCATTGTTGTTTTAATTGTACGTGACAGCACATAATGGGGCAAAGAGAAGCACTATCAGTATAAAATGAGTTTGAAACATCCGGTATCCACTTTGGAATGAAGAAAGACACTGGGTCTCTTTTATCGTGATTGGGACCAATAATTACCAAAGACCAACTAATTTTGAGAAAATATGATGGCGATGCACCAATGGAGTTAATTTTGGACTAAGTGTAGTCCTTTGCTAGCCACAATTCATCTTTGAAGGGGGAGTGTGGTAAAGACTATTTAAAGACTTACACGCAAATGGCTTTATTGACACTAGCATTTGAGAAAAATACTTTAGTCGAAACGCGTCATGCTGGCTAAAATAAATTAGATTGGTTAACAAGTGAGCGGCCCGGTGTGTTCCTGTAAGAAGCTATTGGTGTGAAAAATTAAAGCTTGCAGGCCACTTGCACGAAGGAGGCACCAGTTAGGAAGAGTTCGACAGTGAACTGTGGCTTTTGGATATATATACTGTAATGAGACACTAAAAAGTCAGAAATCTTATATATATGTGAGATTTCTTACTCTTAAAGAACTCATTTACAGTCAGCGATTGAAGTCGTGGCATCACCTCTTTAAGCTCATATTGACAGTTTCATACATTAGGTGTGTACCTTTGTTCAAAAGGTAAAGTGATTCAAAAGCAGAGCAAGTCTGATTCCTTGCTTATAGCATGACTTATAAAACACTAAATATCCTGCTTTTTTGCAGGTGTTTTGAAAGGCGATAGGTGTATTTAAGTGCAATCAATTCAGAGATTTTATCACAGATGTATTGGAAAGAGGGAGTAGCTCCACTTAAAAAAAAAATATTGGAATGTTAAACATTGCGTCCAACCGCGTATTGTAATTTTCACTTAAAACGGCATATCTGAGGGCGTGAATTATAGTGACTGGCATCTCTCCATATTATTATGGCTTCACTTTGAGTCAGCGGATACCCCATTCTTATCTCTTGGCTGCGGCGGTTCTGGCGGTTCCAAGTAACCATCCACTGAATGTTACATCTTTTGTTATTGGTATACGCATTTTTAGATTTTTGGCATTCATCATAGATTCCATCCTACCTAGCTTGGCCCATACAAATCCATAGTGATATTGTCGATATCACCATAGGAAATACTTTTAGAGCTCCATTTGTCTGATGGGGACACACTTGTAACCAAGAACAGTGCAAAAATTATCAGCGCTCCGGGCAAAATAACATTTTGCTTTCTCGAATTTTCACCTTATGTTGCCAACAATTCAATTTCTGGCCATTTGTTGTAATCTAGTACCACCAGAGTTTATTTGCATTATGTAAGCATCAGTCTTGCTTGTGACAAACTATTCTGAATGCAAGAAACCATTAGAAGGGAAAGCATCACTATTTTGCAAGTCAAGTTAAAACTCACCAATAAATAACACACCTTTCCACGCATGGTTATAAAAAAGGTACTTCCAGACAATTTGTTTTATATATTCATGTGTATGAAAGATGTGCTCCAAGGTCAGAAGAAGTTCTAGTGTTAAGCATTGTATTTTTATTCATTACAGAATCGTATATGCTTGTCCTACCAGACTATTCACATTTCTAACACTAGAGAAGCTTAAGGTCCATTGAAGTGCTTTTTGCGAATTCTATGCGATCTAGCTAACAATTACATTGCGTTTTTTTGCAGTTTGAGGTGTGTTTGTGACTCAGTGTTATACCAATTATCTACTGCTGTGCCTTTAATAATATCGAAGGTAATGAATTTAGATCCAGTACATGCAGTTATGGCCTTTTCTGTCCCATGATTTAAGCAAACCATGTATGCAGCGTGCCACGGTCACTAAGAAAAGTGTGGGAATGCTTGCTGTGAGATTCATAGATGCTGCATTGGTGGAAGAGGAGCTGCCACGCTCACACTTGCTCAATTCTATATTCTTTAACAGTAATATTGTTGTTTTCTAACTACTTCTAGTTCCCGACAGGAAACGGGTATACAGGTGATTTTGGACATCACGGGGTCCTGCCATGGATGCAGAGTAAGAATGCAGAGTGAAAGGACAATCTGCATCTGAGGTACTGACAGAAAGGGGAGAATCATCCCCTTTTGAGGTGAATAATATGAACCTTCATGTTGCTTCCCTAGTTCTATAATCAATAAGGTATTCATACGATCTAGTAGCTTCTGTGAAGTCACTTTCAGTAATGGTGTTTCATGCACCATCTCAAAGGAAAGGGACAGGCCTTGTTTAAAGCAGTGAGGGGGACAGCCCCTTTCTACCAATCTATGCCACTGATTTCCTTCAATGAGAGGGCTGCTATATGGCCCATTGTTTTTAGGGGTCTAGAGCCTGCCCATAAAAAGCAAACCCAATAGTGTAGCAGTCCATGTCTTTTGAAGTGTGATGGACAAGGAGATTTTAGGTACCCACAGAGAACAGAGGTGGGCAGATGGATCTTAGAACTTTGGGTGTGAGGCTGTCCCTAATACTTCAGTCTTAGCTCCCACAAGGGGGTTGCCAGACTGGACAGTCCTTAGGGTGGTCTTCCCCCAAGCTTTTGCTTTCTTCCCTCCTGTTTTCTGAAATTCATTTCTGTTGGCTTTGGGGCTCTGTGTATATTACCACTGCTAGCTAGTGCTAGGGTGCTTGTGCTCATTCCTCTAAACACAATAAGATTGACTAACAGCCAACTGATACATTAAATTTAATTGTAAATCCTAGTAAAGTGGTACAACGCGGACCCAGAGCTTGTAAATTAAACACAACTAGTGGACCTGCAACACTTATAGTGCCACCCACTTAAGTAGCCCCTTAAAGCATGTCCCAGGACTTCCATAGCAGCCTGGGTGCATTTTTAAACAGCCAATTCAACCTAGCAAAATACATTCTTTGCAAAACTTAAACTTCCATTTTTAATATATATGTCACTCCTAGGGTAAGCCCTAAACAGGCAGGTCCATTGTATTTAAAAAAATTTGGACATGTACTTTTAAGTTTTTTATGTCCTGGTAATGAAGAACTATGAAATTCGTGTTTCAGTACTGAGGCCTACCTCTCCCATAGAATAATGTTGGGTTATCTTATCATAGCTAATAAGTGATACCGTTTCATTGGAAATAGGTGGAAATTTCATGTTTGGTATCAAAATAATTGTAATTTAAAATTATCTTTAATTGTAAAGTCAGATTTAAAGTTACAACTCAGAAAATGCCACTTTTAGAAAGTTGGTGTGTTCTTGGCCTAAATATTTGGTGCCTGCAGCCTGTGTCCTGGGTCACATGTCTGTAATTAGCATGGCAGTCGACTTTTGGGTATTTCTCCCAGACAGTGAGAGAAAGGGGGATCCGGTGTTTGGTAAGATGTGTGGGGCGGACCTGTTTCCTACCTCACTTAAATTTAAAAGGAGCTGCCGCAGCACACTCTCAAAGAACTTCACAATAGCCTTTTTCCACCCTAGACTCCAGGCTCTGGCTAAAAGAAGCATTATGCTAATAACAGGAATTTGATTTAAACTGAAAAAATGAGTAGCAGTAATCCGCTCTGTAATGGGCCATGACTATCATGTTTTATCTTTTATATCCAAACTGGGAGTATGCGTCAAAAGGGAAGCAAATCCAAATACTTTTCAAATCAACTACCCTCACGTCTAATAATCACACTGTGGCTACTTTTAGATGTTTGTAAGACCTGGCTGACCAGAATTGTATGTCAGGCATCATGTCTTTGATTGCATTTTTAAAACAGTAGCATAACTTAACTGCAAAGCTTGAATAAATGTAGACATATTTGAGCATTGTCTATATAACATAATAATTTAGAAAAATTTGGAGGGGGGGACCCAATGATTTTTTTTCCCCAGTAGGCAGTGGTCTTCAAAAATGTTTGACGACCACTGCCGTAGACCCCTTGAAACCTGGGCAGGGAATAAGGAAATTCCAGAACCATCAAAACTAGCACCAGGTATAAAAATAGGACCCTCAGACCCACTCTTCAGTTCACTCATGGACCTGCTAAGGATCCCAAAAGAACTACCTTGTACTTCAGAGGACAGCCTAGCTGTTGCCAAAATACTGCCCTGCTCCTTGAAGCCTGCCTTGTACCCTCACAAGACTGCCCTGCTGCCTGAGGTCTGCCTTGCTGCTTGATCCCAGGACTATCAGAGTCCAAGGGTTAGTTGGCGTGTCGCCTGTTCTGAGCTACATGGACACAAAAGGTTTCTACAACTTGAACCCTGCACCCGGACCCTTCCTGGAGTGAGCCCCACCCTCCAAGTGGAATCAAAGATGACCAAACAGCTAAAAACAGAAACTCTGGAATTAGAACATTCTCCATCAAAAAGTAGCTTAGAACTGACAGGATACTGGGACCTATTTGCTTGCTGATCCTCCCAAGGAGCAACATGTGTTACTTGACTTCACAAAGCTGCTGCTGTTAGTTCTTTTCTGCAGCAGCAGATCCTGTTCAGCAGGTCCTCTTTAGAAGGGTATCTGGCCTTATGGAGCCTTTGTCGGCTGCAGCCTGCTCCCTTGCTGCACTGGAGAATTTCAGCTTCCAAAAAACAGAGTGAGACAGAACCTAGGAATCTTCACTGTGACTTCGTCCAGTGGCTCCCCAAAAAAGGCACCTCCTCCTCCTTGGAGGCCACCGGCTGACTGGCCCTGCTGAACTATTTCCTTATCAGACATTTTTCTTCGACAAATTCTTTTAAATCCAAAGGTAAGTGGAGACCGGGCCCAATTCACCTCTTGTATCCAAAGCACCCTCCATTGAAGTTAGCCATAATTTTGACTTTGCCGTGATATTATGTGACTACATGCCCATGGTTGGTGCTTGTTTTTACTAAAAACTTTAAAAATTCATAACTCAGGTTCTATTAATTGGATTCTTGTCATTGTGGTGTCCAAATATTTATTACATTTTTCTCTATTTTCTTAATTGATATGGGATTTTCTTGTGTTGTGTTTTCCCTTTATTACTGTTTGAGTGCTGTATAAATACTTTACACATTTCCTATAAGTTAAGCCTAACTGGTTTTGTGCTAAACTACTACGTGGTTAAGCATAGGAAACGTTTATAAGTTTTGTGGTTCACCCTGACATGAATTTGGTTTCTGTTTATGCAGGGTTCTCATCCCCTCAACCAAACACCCAATTTCCTACTGGATTGTATCCTACCTGGTACTCATACCAAGGAAACACTTCAAAAAGTACCATTGAAGTTCGCTTGGGAGCAGCTATACTGATAAAATCACACCAACTCCATTACTAGGTAAAGACAGATGGGCAACTGAGGCCACGTGCCATATTGCTGTGCAATTATTACACAGAACACGGATAGAGAGAGAAAGACTGCCGCGTTTATTGTCAGCAAAGTAAAGGTGGCAGCAGGGAAAGTCTGCGAGCTTGTAAATGTTGACCCAACTTTCTTGCTTTCTCATTAAGGACATAACTTAGGAGGAATTATTTTTTGTTTAAACAAAAAAATACATAAACAAATATGTAACAATGGCCACAGTCTCCCTGAATGTTATTTTGAATGAGCCTAGGTGTTTATGTGGGGTTCGTCTCAACTTGTCCTCCCCCATTTAACTACAGCCCTCATGAAGATAACTTTGGTTTCAGTGTTTAAGTTGTAATGCATAAACAGGTGCAGAACCACAATGCTTATATGGAGCTCACCACTGATGCAGAGGTGTAATGCCCTGATTGTCAAATGCCAAGACTGGCTAGTTAAGATTCCAAATCATGATTCTTTCTTCCTCTACCCTGCGTAGCATTCCTTTTTATCTCACACTTGTGGGTTCATCCATTTTTTCTCTTTGGTAATGTTTTCCCGTCTGTCCCTACCTACTCTTTTCCGTCTTGCTCTCTCTCTCTCTCACCTAATCAGGGGTACAGTCTGATGAAAACTCTGATCCCCAAAATGTAATGACGTACTCTGCCCACCACTGGCGAGCACCAGCACAAATTAAACTGGCTGCAGATTAGGTGCTGTTTTTATACTTTCACCGTAAATATGTCAACAACTTGAACAAAATATATTATTAGGGCAATGTGTAGGTTTGCTAGTGATGAATATGCACTTTTACTTCGATTACATATACATGTAATCAAACACCTCCAGATTGAACTACGAAGACGTTATTAGAACCGAAGTGCACCAACAAGACAGTCCATAGTCACTATCTGCTTAGACAACTTACAGAGAACAGCTTAATGGCAAGAATACCAGCAAAAGTGTCACATTACATTGATGAGATAGAGAGAAGTGAATACAACATTTAGAATAACAATGGAATGCTAGTCCACAACTCTGCAACACTACACAATTGTGAGCTAATGGTGCTAGACGGATCAATGCATTTTTTAGGTTTCACCACAGACAGCTTTAGTTCTCTAAGAAGGCCTAACATCACCATACACACCACACACAAAACATAACACGCACTACACAAAAGGCACGGAACATGCAGAGGTGAGTTTTGTGACAGCTCTTTCCAGCAACTAGCCTATTTAGGTTGATGGAAAGTCTATCACATTTTGGATCAACGCACGACGTTTCACTAATGTGTACACATTTTCTCCAGTAGTAGCTTAAACTGGTGATCGAGTGAAGTACACTTTTTAGGCCAATATTTATTCGATCTGTCATAAGGTGACCAGAATTGGCTTCTGCCAGGCAGCACCTGATACATTCATGATGCCAGGCAGTCCCCTTCATGCTGCTCTGCGCTGCCCTTGACCACGGGCTGGCCATATGCAATGTCATACCGGTGTGGCAATGGGTTGAACTCTTTCCCACACCAACAACTTATGGTGTGTGACTCCCAGCTCTCCAGTGGCTTGGCCACATAGGGATCTATGACGCCACGTCATCCCTGTGTCACTCTTACGGCACTGTCACTAGTTGCAGGGATTCTCCTCACAATTCCCTCACTCACTTTCGATTTGCCAGCACACCTGTGACCATAGTTCATCTCCTGGGTGCCCATGCCAGGAGGCCCAAGTCTGCACTGATACCACCAGGGAACATCTTCTGTCCTGCAGTCTGGTCACATAACCTTGGTATCAAAGTTTAAAACAAAATGCCCAGCAAGAGAACGATAAAACATGGCAGATCTTTGAGAGTTGAAGGGTATTATCTGTATTAGCTACCTCAGCACTAAGAAACAGGACAGGCCTTCTTTCTAATATATAAATAAATGTGGCAGCACAAGTGTGCAACCCTCAAAACATGCAGGGCCTGGGGCATAATGAATCCTCTGTCCCACTTCCTACAGGCCTGGCTCTTATTCCACTCTACCTCAACTAAAACTGGCTTGATCACGTGAGATAAATAAGATTGAAATACAAGCGGCTGTAGTTGGTAAATATAGTAGGGGTGACCAGAAGCATAATGGCACATAGCTGGACCTACTGCTGCGCATTTAACCTGGTAGTACACGTGAATGTTTAAAAAGATAAACTCAGCAGAAAATACTCTCCAGATGTCAGTCATTCAGATCTGTGCTTACAGCATCTATTAACCAACCACAGTAACACTTCCACCTACAGTGTCCTGTTCCTTTCTGCCTCTGGCCCGAGAAAACCCTGGTCCCTCTCTAGTATGACCATATACGGAGCTCAAGATCTTCTATTCTGAATTTAGAAAGGTTTTAATAAGAGAAGGAATACTGATATAGGCCTAGGAATCGCCTCCAACTAGGTCTGCTAATGTCCACAGTAAAAAACTTCAGCTTTTTGAGAGATGTGTGCACTTTCGCTCTCAAACAGACAACTGTTACACAGAGCTCCGAGAATTAAATATATGAAACTTCATTGTGCAGATTTTAGTGATAGGCTGGGTGGGGCGGTTGTACTTTGCAAGATAAGAAACAACAGACACACATTTTGGGCACATACAGCACCGAGGGTCCCTCTGCAGATATCCGAAGTCTGCTCTAGAGCACACCTACTCAGTTGAGTATTTGTTTTTTCTGACCCCGGGTTTTACCATTGACGCTCACAATCGCATTTTTAAAGTTTGGTGGGAGCACAAGCAGGATAGCCGGCTAACACAAAGCAGTAACTCTACAAAGCTGAGCGCTGAAATTAACACTAATAATTATTTAAAATATTACTGTATTTGATTTAACATAGAAAATGTATTAACATAGAAAATAACGTGTGACTCAAAATGTGCCTACTTGATATGGCCACCATCATATACGAAGTTATTTATTAATAGCGTATTAAAATGTATTAAGAGTTTATATAATTGTTGAAATGCGTTAATCTGTCATACTTATAGCTAAACATTATGAATTTACTTGGGCTAACTGAAAGTCTCAAGTTAGCGAGGCTTACGCTGAAACTGAATGTCTGCCAAACGCTGAAAAATGCAAAGTTAGTAAAATGATCTAATGCTTGCTGAATAACAAATCCTTTGTCTAAGTCTTAAAGTTAACCAAAACCTGTAATAAAAAAATGTATTTCTCTCTGGCAAATGTGTGTAAAACTGAATGTTTTTACATTATTGCAACCGTTGACACTAAGCATATGGGAAAGCAACGCTCTGAGGGACTAACAGTGGGCCTACTGGTAGAGGACGGAAGGATCTACAAATTGATTTATTGTATAGACTGATGTACGCAGATGGAGAAGAACCAATCATCAACGTGTGAAAGACCGTCTTGTTATATCTCTGATATAGAATACTAATGTTATTGGACAAATGTTTCTCGCAAGATACTTCTGACCAATGACAACGTGGGACTACTTTAAATTTAACCACACTGCTCTTGAAGACATTAGGTCATTCTGTCATTCCTTGATGCTTTGGCCCTCATGTTTTCATTGGCGGTAAAAACTACCTACTGCCGCAGTGACAGCCGCTAAAATACCGTCACCGTGGCTACCATCCGTCCGCCATATTATGATCACTGCCGGACTTCCGCTACAAGAATGGTGGAAATTCAGCAGTGATCATACTGGCGGATGGTGGTAAGCTGGCACTGCCACCACCAGCACCGCCATGCCAATTGAATGCTGCCAGCCGTATCATGACCTATGACCTTCTGCTGGCAGGCGCTCCTAGCGGTAGCAGCGCCCCTTCCTGTTCCCTCCTAGAACAAGGTAAGTCAGGCTTCCGACAAGCGGGGCTGGGGGGCTTTTGTGTGTATGTGTCTGGTTGTGTGCATGAATGTGTGACTGTGTGTGTGTGAATGCGTCTGTGTGTGTGAATGCACCTGTGTGTGTGTGTGAGTGAATGCATGTAAGAATGGTAAAGTGAGTGCATGTCTGCATGTCAATGTGATTGTGTGTAAAAATGTGTGCAAGCATGTCTGGAAGTATGTGTTTATGAATGTATGTATGCCAGTGTGAGTGATTGGGTGTATGCGTGGTGCGTGTCTGCGTGTGTGTGCATGTATGAGGGGTGGGGGGAGTGAGAGGATCAGAGGGGGTGGGGGAGTTTGGATGGAGGGGGGCTGGGGCTGTCAGATGTGGTTTGGGGGTGGGGGAGCCGCCTACAGTGACAGGGAAGGAATTCCATGTCACCGGAAGGGCCTTTTGCCATGGTTTTTGTGGCATTGCTAATGCCATGAAAACCATTGTGGTAGACAGACTCAAAATGCCACCAATGGTACTATTCTGGCCGCCGGACTGAAGATTGACATCGCCGGCCCAGCGGCTGATACCGCCATGTTGGTTTGAGTGGAGAAGTGCTGGGTTTGCTGCAGCCAAACCGCCATTCTCATAATGTGGCAGTATGTACCACCAGACTGTTGGCGGTACTACCGCCACATTACCACTCACCGCCGGTGTCATAATGACCCACTTTGTCACTTTGACACTTGCCAGCCTGTCAACTAATATTCTGGTACTTTGCTATATTTGAGTTTATTTCTTATGCTCAATGTCAACTAATATTCTGGTACTTTGCTATATTTGAGTTTATTTCTTATGCTCAATGCAGTGATGCTGATGCTTACTTTAGCACTCCATGGTTAGACCCTTTAGCACTTTAGTGCCTGCCTTGGATATTATCTTGATGGTTCTGAGAACTTAGAGCAACGATTCTAAACCGTTTCCTCTTCCTTCTTCTCTGTCCTAATGCTGATGTCCCCCTGATGAAGACAACACCCCTTGCTGATCCTTAAGGACAGGTATATGCTGAAATGTCTATTGTTGATTTGTCTTTTGTTTTCTAGGTGCCAACTGCTGCCTTTTGATAGGGCCATAGTTAGATGTTTTCCAAATGTATGTTACTAAAACTTTTGCGTGCAGCCCAACGTGCTAATGCTAATCTGGAGTTAGTGAGGAATTTCTCTAGTCATCTGTTTTGACAACGAACTGACGTCATTCAATTAGCTGATCCAAATGTATGCTATTTCCATTGCGCAATTACTCTTGCTATTGATCTTTACTGTTGCTATTGAGATTCTTGTTATTAATGCTTTTGTAATGTTAAGATTCTTTAGACGTTTTGGTCAACCAGTTCTGTTTTTGTATCTTTTTCATGTTGTTTTGAGACTAATTTACGTGATCTTAGAGTTGTTAATCTAGGGAAAAAATATTCTAACTGATACTAAAAGGTGGGGTTATTTGTAGCCAAATGGGTCATGGTGTGTACAGTTACTGGCTCTAAGAATCGTACTGTTTATTTGGAGATTTTCATGTGATGTACAAATATAAAGATGTGAACATCTTAAACGAATCAAAAGGTCCATCGGCCTAGGGACGCATCCCCTTACTAATTAACATAAATAACCAGAGAAGGTAAGGCACGCTCACAAGACATGATAGCAGAGTATGATGGATTGTCTCTTTAAGAGCACATCATTAAATACCGTTTGAGGTTTGTCCCTTACAGAAATCACTAGAGAGTCCTGTAATTAAGATAAGGAGACATAGGTTGATTTGGTTAAGATTTTCAGATTCAATGATACAAAATAGAGAGAAGATGTGTCCTTAAATGCCACAAGTGACTTTCCCAGGTCCTTTGAGTTTGCCTATGCTTGTTTGAAGACGTTCTCGGCATTCTGTTGACAGGGTGAATGAAGTAGATTATGCGTTTACATAGCTTTTGCAAATCGCAGGTGAATTGAGTTGTTTGCAACAGTTTAGGGAGTTTGATTCCACCAAATGAAGTTGTAGAAGGAGTTTGCATACTCCAAAGTGTGAGAGTAGGGAAGTCGAACTTCACATGTGTGTGGCGCTTTATGCTCAAAAACTGTCCACGTGGTTGCTGGTATCCAGACCCTGCGAGGTCGGAGACTCCGGAGTATATTGAAAAGTGTATAAGACACTTGGTTTTTGTTGCAATTTGTCTGTTTAGTAGGCCAATCTGGTGTGGTTGGCAAGTTGAGCTCGTGTGCTGAGTTGATGGAAAGGTTTTTTGACTGAGATTTGGTGAGTCCTATGTGCAGGACAGACCCATTGATCAGTTGAGAGTAAAATTTGCCAGTCAAATTTTGCTTGTGAATCAGGAGAACTGAGAAAAAAAGAATAGCTGCTAGAGCCGTCAGTGAAAAATCTGTAAGGTTCGTGAAGCGATTGCGTTACCCTACCTGTAGTAAATGGGCAAATTGTTTTTTGATTTTATTGAAGTGCTCACAATAATGTTGCATTTATTTGGTGTGAATCTAAGGGTAAGAGGACAAGCCGTAAGACTCTGTCAGCCGCTATATGTGTGAGAGTGATGTCACTGGAGCCACGCTGGGATAGGTTGGTTAGTGAGAAGGGTCACGCATGGATTGGTGGACAACTGTGATGTGCAATTGGTTGAGAAGGTAGACAAAAGGGATTTTGGGATTAAAAGTCACTTCCTGATTATCAAAATTTAACACAAATTTGCAAAAGTGAAGTTTTTCAAAGCTCTAAAGAGTATGTTGAGAGGAGAAGCATATATTCCAGCCACAGTAAGGGAAGCTGCTCCTCCAGAAGGTACACCCACCTATATGGTATTTGAGGAGTGGGGAGCCACGCCATGACTTTGGTTAAAGCAGAGGTGCAAAGCGACAGAGAAAGATGGGAGTTTTGTGTTTCCTATTCATGGTACCTTTAATTTGAGAATTTTAGAGTATTTGAGGAGGGTGATGTATGACCTAAAACTCCTCCAGAGACCAGCTCAGTTTGAAGCATCAGCAATCTGGGAACTAGTAGCCAGAAAACAACAGCAGTTGTAATTCGAAAGAAAGATGAAAAAGGCAGATAAGACACTAGCAGAGGCTAGGTGGGACAATGATCAGAAGTCCTGGAGATTAGACACTTTACAGGGAATTAGAATGTTTCCTGCAATTGCACAGGGCAGTGAGAAAGAAGGAAAAAAGCTACTAAAAAGACAGAAGTCCTTCTGAGAGTAGAGAGCAGAAATCAAAGGAGATGAGAAGACCCTTGACACCTGCTGAAGAGTCAGATGATGACGAGTTTATTTTACAGTTATTGAGAAAACGTCCTCCACCATATGCAGCACAAGAGAGCGGTCCAAGCACTAGTGTAAACCCCTCTGCACTGACACCAGTTCACATGACACAGAGTTCAATACAGAATAACCCTAACATGACCATGAGTCCCGTGCAAGTTAATCCTAACCTGACACAGAGCTCAGTACAGACTAGTCCTCATCTAGCGCAGATACCAATTCAGAGTAGTCTTAATCTACCTACTACATCAGCAGCATAAAATCAGATGCCACAGTTGAGTATTCCTAGGATTTACCCAGATGTGCCTATTGTTGATGCTGCAACCAATTTAATGGTGCCGACAGAACAGGTTTACCCAAAACCAATGTTGGTTCAGATAGAGCAAACCCCACTCTTACTGCCTCCAATGCAGCCCCAAATGATTCCAAAGTATACTCCTATATCCGGAACACAGACAAAAATGTCCGTATTGATGAGCCAGAAAACAGGAATGATGCGATCTCAGAACTCAAATGTTTGACCAAGTCCAGATGCAGTATCTGTACCCGTCACCATTGGTCCAGTCATACCATTTTTTGCCCAGGGAAATAACGGCACAAATGGACAGGGAATACGGAGTCAGAGTTTAGTTTGGAGGAGGACTCAATGAGAATGCCAGAATAGTCTCTCCTGTGGGACAGACCTTTCAGGGAACAGGATAATTGTTAGACTTAAGTCCCTACAGAGTTCCTTCAAATACTGAAGCAGGGCCACACATCAGTCCCAACCTGAAGTTAATGACACCCCAACCTCCAAAATTAACTGTACAACAGTTGCCAAGTAGTCCGCCGACAACATCTCACTGCAAGGTTTGACAGCTCAACATTTAACTGAATGGTTAGAAAAGTTGGGTAGCCCTCAAGAGGCTCCCAGTGGCGGGAATTATCTAAACTATACTAGGCTTAAGATGGAAGCAGATGAACTCATTGAGGGAACTATGGGTGTAAATCGACTGAAGTCCTACACAGAAGCAGAATTGCAATACTTGTGCCCAAAAGTTACAAAGGAAGCAGGTGAGGTACATCAAAGGTTATCATACTTAGCAGAGAGATATGACATAGACATTGAGAAAACTAAATATTTGAGAAGTTACTGTTTAGAATTTGACACAAAAGATTTTGATAATATCAGAACTGCAGGAATGAAAACGCATCTTAAAGAATTGCTTCAGAGCATCCAGACATGGAGAGCATTAGACAAATGGGAAAGAAGATGGGTAAAGAAACAAGATAAAAGGAAAAGGGATTCTGACATTTCCCCTGCAAACATGCAGCAGACTGAGGATCAGGTAAACATTTTACCAATCAGAGAGATTCCAGGAGGGAATTTTGTATGTTTCCGCTGGAGCAGAAGTTGCATTTTGTCATTCACAAATGATTATCCCAGATTGAGAGAGAAACCTGTAGAATGGCAACAGCAGACAGACAAGTTTGTAAAACTTGCAAAGTGTATGTGGGAGGATTTGAACACTCTTTTAGAGACAGTAGTTCCAGCAGACGTGTGGATTGAATGCAAAAGGGGCATAGATTGGCGAACAAGAGAGATGCAGAGAGATCCAGCAACAGGTGCACCGTCCCCTGACGTAATAAAATATTACTATAAGGTAATTGAATTTTTGAAAATTACATTTGTTTCATCCAAGAACATTGATTGGCAGTGCATAAACAGGACAGCTCAGGGAGCAAAAGAGTCAATTCACGCATACTATGACAGATTTTTGCAGGTGTTTAAGCATTACATTCATACAGAGACAATTGAGCCAAAAGACATGATTTATTTTGTGTTTGAATTTGTTGAAGTACTGAGACCTGAAATTAGTCAGATAATTAAGAGTCATTTGATTTGTTGGCAGGCAAAGCCAATTGATGAAGTGTTGCAATATGTGAAATACGGTAGTGGTGAGATTGAATTAAAACAGCGAAAGTTGAAAGAGAAGGTGTTGGTGATGCAGATTAAGGCTGCACAGACAGGGATTCATGGAAATTTTCAGCCTCAGCAGCAGGGAAACATGCCATTACAAAGCCAAGGGAGAGGTAGAGGCTGTGGAGGAATGGGAAGGGTAAATCGTGGTCCTGTTTGAATACAGTGGTGGTACAGAGTGAAGCACAAGGAATGAGAAGAATGTTGCCATGTCGCGCTTGCAGGGGCATCGGGCATTTGAAACGGGAGTGCCCGATGGTAAATCAGGGAGGTGTTGTTCAGCAAATGAGTGATGTCAATTCTTTCCAGAACATGAGAAGGGCCGAAAATGAGAGGTCCAAATCCACATTTTAAAAATAATGTGAATCCGATGCAAAGTTTTCAACCCATGCAGCCCACGCAGCCCATGCAACCCATACAGCCATTATAGGTACAAATGCCCCAGATGCAGCAGATGCAACCCCAGGTGCAAATGTTACCTTGACAACAAATTCAAATACCTCAAGCCTTTATGGAAAAGCAGCAGGTGATGCTTTCTCAGACAGTCGCAGGTCAAAGACTTAACCAGAGTAATAATACTGTATACCAATTCCCCTTATACAGTGAGAATGTAATAAACGATGATAGGATAAGTAAGAGTCCGGATGAGGAAGAATGCGTGTTGGCAACATCACTAGAGGTAGATCAGAAATGTCCCTACATTAAATGAAAGGTGAATAGTAACAAAGTCTCATTTTTGGTCCACATTGGAGCTACACGCTCTATAGTGAGAACTGCAGAAGTTCCAGGCCTGCCCCTTTCGGGGAGAACAGTCCAGATTGTAGGAGTTGCAAACCAATATTTGATGAACCCAATTACAGAACCAGTCCGGTCAAAATTGACAATTTTAGGGGATTGCAGAAATTCGTCACCTGTGACTCAAGCCCTGTGTCCCTGCTGGGAACGGATTTGCTGTGCAAAACGAAATGCTACGTTACTTGCTCAAATGATGGCATTGAAATTCAAACAAACAGTGATGATGAAGATGACCCAATACTTGATGTGAACAATGACACCGTGAATGAGGAATACTCTCTGATCAGTTTCTTTCCAGTTTTCACTGTGAGAGATCTTCCTTCTGATTTATAGGGATCTGTTGTGACGTAGGTATGGGATTTTTCAGGAAAATACACTGGCTTGATAAAAGGGGTTGAGCCAGTTAGAGTTACAGTTAAGCCTAATGCAGTTTTTCCCCTAATTCCGCAATACCATATGACAAAAGAGACAATCGAAAGTGTAGCACCAATAATAGCAGAATTCCTAGACAAAGGAGTTTTGAAAGAAGTGCTGAGCAGCCCGTGTACTTCACCAATAATGGGACTGTGTAAGCCAAGTGGGACTGTTCAAATTGTTCAAGATTTGAGAAAAATAAATGACATTGTGGTTAAATGCTGCCCAGTGGTACCAAATCCAACAGCAATCATGTTTCAAATCTCCTACAATGCTGAATGGTTCACTGTGGTGGACCTGTCACAAGACATCTTTTCTGTACCTCTCCACAAGGATAGCAGATTTCTCTTCTGATTCAAAATCTTAAATAGGGTCCACTGTTGGTATAGAATCCCACAAGGGTTCTCAGAGTCACCTTCCATTTTCAACCAGATCCTGAAAAAGAATTTAGTCTCACTGGCAATGCCATACCAGTCGACATTGGTGCAGTACATTGACGATCTGCTGATCACGTCCAAAATGAGAAAAGGGTGCAACTATGACACAATTGCATTACTGAACCACTTGGGAGACGATGGTCATAAGGTGTCTCCAACCAAATTGCAATACTGTCAGAAAGAGGTAAAATATTTGGGTCACTTGATTGAAAAGGGAATCAGAAAAATATCTAGAGAGAGGGTCTAAACCATATTACAGATGCCTGCCCTTAACTACCCAGAAGGATGTGAGGATGTTTTTGGGAATGGTGAGCTACTGCCGCCAGTGGATCCTGAATTTGTCAGTCATTTTAAAGCCCTCGCAGGAACTGACTCACAAGGAAGTTTCAAATCCTCTAGTGCTAGATCAAGCCTGTATGAAAGCATTTATAGATATGAAAGAAAGCTATAGCCAAGCCCCAGCTTTGGGTATGCCTGATTACACGAAACCCTTCCTGTTGTTTTGTCACGAACGTGATGCATGCTCTTTGCCTGTTTTGACTCAGACACATGGCGGTGTCAACCACCCAGTGGCATATTTTTCAGCCACTTTGGACCCAGTTGCAGCAGCTTTACCAGGCTATTTGCAGTCCGTTGCAGCAGTTGAGTGAGAGCATTGTGATGGGACATCCACTCACTCATGGTCCCACATTCTATCAAAGTCTTCCTCATGACGTCTAAAACTCAATCCCTGACCAGAGCAAGGCTGACCAGGTATGAGACTGCTATCCTACAGTCTCCTAATGTGACAATCAAGAGATTTACAGTTCTCAACCCAGCAACTTTGCTTCCAAATGAAAATATTGACATTGATAAAATGGATGATACTGAACATGGCTGTCTGGAAATAACTGAATTGTGTACAAAACCAAGACCTGATATTAGAGATACTTGTTTTGAAGAGAATGAACAAATTATCTTTGTTGATGGTTCCTGCCTGAGAGGTAATATGGGCACATTAAGAGCAGGATACGCTGTATGTACCATGTCCTGCATACTGAAAGCTTGATGGCTTCAAGGAGTGTTTTCTGCGCAAGTGGCAGAATTGGTGGCTCTTACTAGAGCATGCCATATCTCAACCCAGCTAAGAGTTACGATTCACACAGACAGTCAAGATGGATTTGGCATAGTGCATGATTTTGGCCAATTGTGGTCACAGAGAGGTTTCCCCACCTCTTCTGGCTCAACAGTAAGAAACGGTGAGAGAATACATGAACAAGTGATTCAGTTGCCCGAAAAGGTTGCTCTGTTGAAAGGCAGTGCACATCAGAGATCACAGGATTTTCTGTCAATGGGAAATGGATATGCGGCTCAAGTCGCAAGGTTTTGCACCTTGAACAGTATATCATTTAAGGAAAAGTGGGAATTGTTATCTGAAAATGAAGAAATGTATGCAAACTATGCAATGCATATTATAGACACGATGGAAGAGTTAAAAAGCTTACAGGATAAAGTGTCAAAAGAGGAACAGAAGAAGTGGTTAAAGATGAAGTGCCTACAAAGGGAAGATGACTTTGGGTATCAGGAGAAGGGAAAGTGTTTTTTCCCAATAGCTTGCTGACGCAAATGGCTAGATACTATCATGGTCAAGCAAATGTGGGAAGGGATGCCATGGTCATTACCTTTAAACAGTACTGGTTTAATCCAAAATGTAGACAGGTTGCCAAAGCAATTTGCAACAGGTGTGTGATTTCCCAGCAGATGAACGTTGAAAAAGGAACAGTGGTTAATATGGGCCATATTAAGAAAGCTGGAAGGCCATTTAGCAGAATGCAGATGGATTTCATTGAAATGCCTGTGTGTTGGTGATTGTGTGCAGTAATTGGATTAAATCTTATCCCACATGAAGAAATGGCACTCACAGTAGCAAAATTACTGCTTAGGGAGTTGATTCCACATTTTGGTTTCCCGGAATCTTTAGAATCAGATAGGGGAAGCCAATTCAACAATGAAGTGATCAAACTGCTATGTGCAGCCTTAAACGTTGGGCAGAAACTACACTATAGTTACCACCTGAAGCCTCAGGACTTGTAGAATAGATAAATGGTACCTTGAAATCAAGAATAGCAAAAATGTGTGCATCTACAAATCTGAAATGGCCTGATGCATTACCGCTAGTTCTGATGTCAATGAGAAGCACACCTGAGAGGAAAACAGGACTATCGCCACACGAAATTCTCATGGGAAGAGCCATGAGATTGCCAGCTGTCCCTGCAAATGCTCTTCTGAACATTACAGATGATATGGTATTGGACTACTGCAAAAGCCTCGTGGATGTGGTTTGCTCTTTCTCTCATCATGTGGATGCTACCACACTGCAATCGTCTCAAGATCAAGGACACAACCTAAGAGCAGGTGACTGGGTTGTGATCCAAAAGCATGTGAGAAAGTCGTGTTTGGAGCCTCGGTGGAAAGGCCCTTACCCGGTGGTATTGATCACTACCACAGTTGTCAAGTGTGCTGGACTTCCAAACTGGATCCATGCCAGTCACACTCTGAAAGTACCCAATCCTACAGAGCAGGAAGAAGAGTTGTTGAGATTACCAGCAACTTCCAAACACACACCAAGCAGGAGAGAAGATAGGCAAAATGAAAACAGTGCAAGAGCACTCCACAGTCAACATCCCCACTGCTGTAAGAGACGAAGTGGAAGAAGTACAGGAGAATGGAAATGAACCGACCTATTCAAACAATAGGAGAACCTGATCAGAGGAGGGTTTTCCCAGAAGCAGATGGTCCTCATAGACTGACAGAGCAAATGACTAACCCCAGTGGGAAAGGAGTTGAGGCAGATCAAAGCCAAAGAGATTTGACTCCTCCTGGACCGGCTGCGGGAACATCAAAAGAAGAAAACTTGTGTCCAATACTGAAAAAAACACTGACAAGAAGACCACTGAAAGGTGCCAAATGGCCAGAATCAGAGCCAAAGACAAAGAAAGTACTCTCAATAACACCAATTCAAGAAGAAGTCGACACCACCAGAAAAGAAGATCTTAGTGAGGGTGAACTAAGTGGAAATCGAAAACTGAAGAAAAAAAAGAATCACAAATCGAAGGTACTCAGGTCATATATAACTACCAATAAATGACAAGAAGAAATTTTGAATTATTTTGTTTTGATCGAGACATTCCCGGTCAATATTTTGGCACTTGAAGGAAGTCAATGAACTGAACTGTTGGAAACTATAAACTGAGAAAGTGCAAAAAAAGAGACTGTTGAAATTAACTGGAAAAGACTTTGATAACCTGATTTGAGAAGCTGCTACCTGATATACAAGCTGCTAAACTGATTTTTGACAACTTTATCGATTTTTGACAAAAGGATCCTGAAAGTAAGACTAAAAGCTGTAAATAATTGCTGAAGAAAGTTGTTTTGTTTTTTGCAATATAGCTATAACATTTTATTGCTTCTACTTTCTGATTCTTTACAGACCATGGATAATAATAGCCAGCAGGGCAATAGAAATAGATGCTTTAAATACATGGGTATTGGTTTGGCAATTGTTTATGTGATACTGTGCCTGATATTGATTGTAAGTGTAACTGTTCTTGACAAGAATGAGGTGAACCATACCTCAGCTGTAGAGACAACTACTGTGCTTACTAAGGAGAATAGGTTCAAGTTAGATGAGAAATATCTGCATGTAGATAACGTACAGGAAGAACTTTCTACTAATGTTTTCTATCACTTATTGCGTGAGTATGTTGACACAATGGAAATGAAAGAGTGTTATGCTTGTACACACATTCCGGCCTCAGTCGAGGAAGGAGTAACCTATCATAGTCTGCCCCTAACCTATGGCATATGTTGTAGTCTTTTACTATCGAGATTTTATAACCATGAGTACATTAAATATTTCAGTTTTAACCACGATCTTGTGTTTTCTTTTGTCCCTATAATCAGATACTTAAGTAGAATAGCTAAGTATAATAACATAGTATTAGTGAGAGGATTCTTTGAACCTACATTGACCTTTAGAACTGCATTTGTGCACCGATATAATGTGATATGCTTACTCACACCCGTACAAAAGATTTTTTCAGATCACACAGAAGATAGAAGAAGGGCAATAAAGGCAAAAATAAATAAGGGATTAGTTCCATGAAAACATGGAAATAACTATGCATATATTGACATAACTAAGCAAGGAAAATTAGCTTTAGATTCACTACACACAGGAACACTTTGTATATACAGGCCTAAATCTTATGTAGATTGAATATTTGTGGGATTGAGTGAATGTAGGCATGTGTTGTTTCAGAGTAAATGGAAATTTATGTTGAATGGTCAGGATCAGGCAGTGCCTGTAGTCTATTACATTTGTGGGGCAAATGCATATTACCGTCTTCCTAGAGAACGGTATGGCACATGTTACTTAGGGATAGTTTTCCCAAAAATATACCAACTTGAAGACTTGAAAAAATTACCTAAGATGACTGAATTACATCATAAAAGACAAAAGCGAGAATCAGTTTCAGCATTGTTGGAGACATATTTGGAGCAATAATTCCATCAGTGGGAGTTGTTCTGAATTCTATTAAAATTCGGAAGTTGTGTACTACTGTGGATAACATGCTGATTGATTATTCAGGAGCCATTTTCCAAGCTATGACACTTCAGAACTTCCTTGCGGTAGACATCCTTTTAGCAAAAGAGGGCAGAGTTTGTAAATTGCTTAATCCGCAAATTGCTGTTCATATATACCAGATAACAGCAGAGCAATTAGAGGCTTTATTAACAATCTAACCAAATATAAAGCTGATTTGAAAGAACTAATTGATCCTACTGTCTGGGAAACAGTTGGCAAAGGAATTGCTTCAGTGCGGAATTGGCTTGGCAACTTGAGAAAAGGGATTTTAATGCAGATAATACAAGGGATTATGATTATTGTCATTTGCTTAATTGGAGTATGGGGAATACATAAATTGTACAATGTCATTAAATTTAAAAGACTAAAAAATAATCAGAGGAGGGAGGAAATTAAATTGGAAATATTGTTTAGGGAAAATTCAAAGGGAAAAAGAAAAAAGAAAAACATGAAAGAGACAAAGGTTTGAAGACAAATTGTATAACAACATAAATACATTTATTTAAAATGAAAGTGTGATCACATATTTAGTCATCAGAGGAGGGATTGTGAGCGCTGAAATTAACACTAATAATTATTTAATGTATTCCTGTATTTGATTTAACATAGAAAATGTATTAACATAGAAAATAACGTGTGACTCAAAATGTGCCTACTTGATTTGGCCACCATTATATACAAAGTTTTTCATTAATAGAGTATTAACATGCATTAAGAGTTTAAATAATTGTCGAAATGCAGTAATCTGTCATACTTATAGCTAAACATTATGAATTTACTTAAGTTAACTTAAAGCCTCAAGTTAGAGAGGCATAGGCTGAAACTGAATGTCTGCAAAATGCTGAAAAATGCAACATTAGTAAATGATCTCATGCTTGCTGAATAACAAATCCTTTGTCTAAGTCTTAAACCAAACCCTGTAATAACAAAATGTATTTCTCAAGAGGAAACGTGTGTAAACCTGAATGTTTTTACATTATTGCAACCATTGACATGAACAGTATGGGAAAGCAAAGCTTTCAGGAACTAACAATGGGCCTACTGATAGAGGACGGAAGGATCTACAAATTGATTCTTATTGTATCGACTGATGTACGCAGCTGGAGAAGAACAAATCATCGACATGTGAAAGACTGTCTAGTTAAATTTCTAATTTAGAATACTAAGGTTATTGGACAAATGTTTCTAGCAAGATAATTCTGACCAATGACCACGTGGGACAAATTTGACTTAACCACACTGCTCTTGAAGCCATTAGGTAATTCTCTAATTCTGTCATTCCTTGACACTTTGTCACTTTGACACTTGCCAGCCTGTTTATTAACATTCTGGTACTTTGCAATATTTGAGTTTATTTCTTATACTCCATGCAATGATGCTGGTGCTTACTTTAGCGCTCTATACTTAGAGCCTGTAGCGTTTTGCTGCCGGCCTTAGATATTATCTTGATGGTTCGAAGAACTTAGAGCCCTGATTCTGAACTGTTTCCCCTTCCTTCTTCTCTGTCCTGATGCTGATGTCCACCTGATGAAGACAAAACCGCTTGCTGATCCTTAAGGACAGGTATATGCTGAAATGTCTATTGTTGATTTCTTTTTTGTTTTCTATGTACCAACCGCTGCCTTTTGATAGAGCCATAGTTAGATGTTTTCCAAATTTATGTTACTAAAACTTTTGTGTGCAGCCCAACATGCTAATGCTAATCTGGAGTTAGTGACAAATTTCTCTATTCATCTGTTTTGACAACAAACTGATGTCATTCAAATTGCTGATCCAAATATATGCTATTCCTGTTGCTATTGATCTGTACTGTCGCTATTGAGAGTCTTGTTATTAATGCGTTAGTAAAGTTAATACTCTTTAGACGTTTCAGTCAACCAGTTCTGTTTCTGTATCTTTATCATGTGGTTTTGAGACTAATTCACGTGATCTTAGAGTTGTTAACCTAGGGAAATAAATATTCTAACTGATACTAAAAGATGTGGTTATCCGTGGCCAAATGGGTCAAGGTGTGTACGGTTACTGACTCTAAGAATAGTATTGTTTATTTGGTAATATTCATGTGATGTACAAATATAATGGTGTGAACATCTTAAATGAGTCATAAGGTCCATTGGCCTAAGGACCCGTCCCCTTACTAATTAACGTAAATAACCAGATGAGGTAAGACGCAACAACTTATGACCTATAGCACACATTAATTCTACTGGGTATCTTGGTGCTATATTGCAGATATGTATCGTTCCTCAACTAGACTGACGAGCAGTCTCACTTCAGCTCTTGGCCGCTGGTGTCATTATAGATAGCTCCCATGACAGCACTTGGCTGACAGTCTCTCCTTAGATCCTACGAAAGTGTTCAGCTTGCAGTTTCATAAAAGCTCATATATCAGCTCACAGCCTACAGTCTCATGAAAGCTCTTATAGTAGCTCTCAGCCAAAAATCTCATAAAGACTTTTATAGCAGCCCTTGGCTAGCAATTTTACCTGAGATCCTTTGGAAGTGTTCAGCTAGCAGTCTAATAGGAGCTCATGTACCAGCACACAGCCTGCAGTCTCATGAGACCTCTTGTGGTGGTTCTCAGTCAGCAGTCTCACAAAGACTTCAATAGCAGCCCTTGGCTGACAGTTTCACCTTACACCGCATGGAAGTATTCAGCTGGCAAGTCGCCCCAAAGCACAAGTTGACATTGCTACTAAAATTCATATGTAAACCCTAAGATGGCAGAATCATGGGAGGTCATATGGAAGCACTTGCCTCGCAGTCTCAAAGTTCATTTGGCAGCCCTTAGCCGGTTGTCTCACAAAAATACATGAATGCCACACGTTAGTACTCTGACCAGAACTGTGGCAAACTAAGCCTGCAGTCTCACAGAAGCTCAGAAGCACCTGGTCAGCAGTCTAACTAGAATTCATTTGGCAGCACTCACACAAGCACTGTGGTTTTCACAAGAGAACATGTGAAAGTCACAGGTTAGTTGCCTCACCAGGCCTTTTATGGTAGATATTGGCTACCACATAAATAGATTAAACAGATTAGGATGAAGGGGAAAAGATGACTCAAGCACCAGCTGTACTGCAATCGTGTTGATGGTGGTGAATGCGGAGGCTTTATCAGGGCCTGCCTTACAAATGGAAACTACATTTTAGGAAAATGAAGAACCAGTGGTGCTGAAATGTAAGTTCCTCTTCTTCAGTTAAACAATGAATACTGAATGATGAAAGGCGGTTTAATTAATTTTTTTCTCAGGTAATTCGTATTATATTACTTATGATTGAACGGTGGTGCAAAACGTACTTATAATATATAGTCAGTGACCTTCTTAAAACCCCGGTCTTGCTGCTCCATTTCAGAGAACGGTCAGGAAACGGCTTACTGCTCTACAGAGCATGGATGGCTGCCCTGAAATAGCTGACAGAGGTCTCCCATGGTACAAAGAGACATTCACGCAAGGACTGTCATAACAGCACCATATATTGAGATGACATCTCCACCCAATGCAGCCACTCTAACCAGCATACAGTGCTGAAAGACTGACAAAAGAAAGCGTAACGGCAAGGAATATGAAAAGTGTAAAACGTTTCAGACTGTGCCTCACCCTATAAACATAACCTCCGATTGCACTACTGGAACCCAGTACCACTGCACCTGCTGCGCTAATGATTAGCACATTAACGCCGAAGTAAAGCCAACAGGAGTTATAATTGAAAATGCAACTCAGAACTACTGACTTTACCAATGCTGGATGTCAGGCTTATAAGGCAGTCCGTCATAGATGCAGGCAAACCACATATATTTTACAACGTGTGTTAGGAAGCAGCTAACTAGCATCTATAAATGTATATACACACACACACACACACACAATAGAACAGTCATTCCCTCACACCATCAAGCAATACTAAGTTTCATTTAGCATGGTCTACTGCTGTATTCTCGTGCGCACTGTAAAACATTGTGTGTTTGTGTCTGCTTTGCATTAAGTCTTACGATTCAAATCCTATGTTTACTTGTAACTTGGCAACTCAAGGCACTTCAAAATAATAAAATTACACCAGGAAATGCTAACACTTCCACCACAAATGTTCAGCACATTTCATTGTACAACTGGATTCATGTACTCTATACGAAAATGAGTAAACATACCTTTCGTAAGCTTTTAATCGAAAATAAATTACTCACATTCATTTTCAAACATTTTTATTGCAATAAACACATGCAAGACGGCAAAGGACCTTGAAACAAATTTAGAGATTACATCATTCTCTAGAGTGGTAATAGCCCCTAATGTATTCTTAAAATACAGCATGACGACACCAAGAGACGCCAATCGTCTTACACTAACAAACCTTGTTTGGAGGCAAAGGAACTCCTACCTTTAGGACAGAGCGCGCCACAGCCCATTGTACACATGCCAAGCCGCGCTCATCTTCCCCACAACGAACCACCACCTTTAGAGTTCCCAGGCTCCTCCTGATAGGACCCCTCTTTGTCGCTGCTCTGTGGAGCAGGAATGTTTGCAGCCTGTTTTTAAACGTAGGTCTAAGCTTTCCTCATCACTAGAGCACAAGTGACAGACGGCCTATATAATTTAATATGAAGCCACTGGAGACTTCAAGACCATCTGCAAAACAAACAAATCTAGCCATTTGCTTCCTGGCAAGTTCCTGTCTGCTTTCCTGTAATCTCATGTACGCAAAGTCACAGCGACTGTACCAGCCGCATTGCTAAATCATTCAGGAGTGGCTAATAAACGTGTTCTGGGAGGCAAGAGAGTCCTTCCAGGCAGTGTGTAATTAGTGCATATTTCTAATTAGTAGATTATACTTGCCCACTAACGGATTCATATGCTGCCTACTGTGACTGCGAGAGGGGTACTCAGGTAGTGCCGCCAATGTAGATGTGAGAAAATAAAGCGATTTAAGCGATTGTACGGACATCATTTAATGCATACAAGAGCTATTCAAGTCCAGGACCTTAGAATCTAGCATCCAACCCGTCGAATCACAACACAACACCTCTCTGATACACACAACAT
This sequence comes from Pleurodeles waltl, assembly GCF_031143425.1. Taxonomy (NCBI): domain Eukaryota; kingdom Metazoa; phylum Chordata; class Amphibia; order Caudata; family Salamandridae; genus Pleurodeles; species Pleurodeles waltl. Next base: position 769,309,277 of record NC_090440.1, read on the forward strand.
GTACTAAAAGCATTGTCTGGAACTGACAAAAGGGGTGTTAAAGCAGAAATCTCGCCTATATTTTAGCCACAACAGACTAGATAGCAGATTTCATACTCTAGGTCGATGAACCTGTTCGAATCTGCTTTAAAGAAAACATCATAGGCATCGAATTAAACATCAAACAATTCACTATATATCATTAAAAACACATCATGATCAATGCGCCAATAATAACCACACCAGATTATGAAGAAGTAAAAATGTTAATTTCCCTATATAAACAATGTTAAAATCACAAAAATAATTCTCAAACTCAATACATGTAAAGAAAGAATAATGGCTGACGGAATCGACAAATTAACCTAAACGTAATCAAAGCAGTAAGGATTAATAACTCAATAGAGAATACACAAAACGATAACAAAAGAATCTGAGCAAGAGAAATTGAATACATTGAATTAACAAAAGAAAAGAATCAATGATCATTCATGAGTATGAGAGTAACACCTCACTAACCACTGATTAGCATTAACATGTTGGGCTGCATGTAAAAGATTTAATGACATGAGTATAGAAAACATCTAGCTATGGCGCTATCAAGAATAAGCAGCAGCGTTAAGACAGTAACAGTTGGTACCTGAAAAACAAAAGAAAAAACACAATACACAGTATATAGATCTATATGTTGCTTATCCTTAAGGTAATCAGCAATCAGATTATAGCTTCATCCGGGGGACAGCAACATCAGCATCAGAACAGGAACAAGGTAAGAGGAGAAGGTTTAGAGTTCGGACTATAAGATTACTAAACCATCAGAGCATTAGCTCAGTGTTGCACAGACATATTTTTCTCATCACAATATTAATATAACATTAGAAATATGTACAGGCCTTTCACTTGATGGCGGCTACTAAGTAGAGCATAATTTTCATAAACATAAATTTATAACACACATTAGTACATAAGTATGATTATGTAAAGACAAAATTATTTACAACAAAATCTCAGCTCACACAATCCCTTTTCTGATGACTATATATGTCAACACACAAAACCCCCAAATAAATGTATTTATTTCAATGCACAATTTAAAACCTAGTTTCTTTGACATTTTTGAAAACTTTCTTTCTTCTTGGAATTTCCCCATAAAGTTTTTCCATTTGAACAACTATCCTCCTCTGATTTTTTTCAAATCTTCTTCTTTTGATCATTTGAAATAATTTGTATACTCCCCAAATCCCAATCAAACAAAAATCAATAATTGAAATCCATTTTACTAATTTTAATATAATACCTTCACCTAGGTTGCCAATCCAAATCCCTATTGCTACAATTCCCTTGCCTGCCTTTTCCCAAATATTAGTTTCAGTTAATTCTTTTAATTCTGATTCATATTTTGTGATATTATTAATCAAACAACTAATTTATTATTGTCCGGTATGTATGAACAACAGTGATGCGAACCAAGCAATTTTCAAACTCTGCCCTCCTTTGCTAAAAGTGTGTCTAACGCAAGGGGGTTCTTAAAAGTCATAGCTCTTGTTGCTGCCATTGCGGTATCTAAGAGAAGAATAGCTCCTAAATAAGCTGTTAACATGTTATCCACAACCATGGACAACCTTTGTATTTTCATTGAATTCAGAGCAACTCCCACTAAAGGAATTATTGCTTCAAATATGTCTCCCACAATGCTTTCAAAAACAATATAACAATCGCACACTATACGTCGAGAACATGAGGAAAAAAGTTCAAAATATATGTCTCTCCAACCGATCCCAATGATAATGCCAAGTCTTCTTTTATTCAGAAAAATATGTTTTCAGTTCGTGTAGTTAAGTCTTCTTTTATTCAGACAAATTAAGGGTTCAGTTCATGTATTATATATATTTCTTCATTCCAGATGTTTACATGGACAGCCAACATGAGTTTCGTCACAAATGTGACTTTGTCAAGGCTGTAAAATATACAAATCATAAGAAATATAAGCAATAAATGTATAGTAGATGAGAAACTAGATATATGTAAAGTTAATTGTTGATGATATTTAGTAAACCACCACCCAGCATGGAGAAGATAACTGAAAACAATTATTATATAATAGAAAAAAGAGAAAAGAGGAAAGTGATAAAGATGGAGTGTGTGTCACCCATATGTGTATTAAAATACTTATGTGAGAGATGCAGAACACGCAAACATTAAGATATATGAATAGGAGTTAAAACATAACCATCCTTTTGTTGTGCATCACAGAGAGAAATAAGGCCGTAAGTGTGTCGGTCTTAAGTAATAGTGATTTTTAGATCCTGATAGTTGAAGGAGAGAAAAAAATATAAAAATTATATAGACAAAGGCCTGTATTATTATACTATACTATACTGACCAATAAACGTGGTGTTTTCTGTATCTCAGGTGCAACATAACTGGGACAAAGCTTGTCCCTTAAAGTGATGACTCTGCTATGTGTTAACAAGGGTTTCCTGTTGATGATCTTATTCAGGGTGGTATCCATTTATAACAAATGCCAGTGTCCTCTAAGAATGCGATATATCCCAGTGCTCATTGTGCTATATCTGGTTATCATGGTCAACTTGGTCCCTTCTAAATTTGTACGTTTCTTTTTTCGAATTAGTAGGTCCCTACGTTCCACAGCCATGACACGTTTCCTAGCTTTGGAAGTACATGTTTGGGGTATCCACTTTTTCAGAAACTTGTTTCCAAGAGATCCAACTCCTGCTTCAAAATCCTATCATCACTGCAGTTACGTCTAATTCTGGACATTTCCCCATATGGGATTGTGTTGATTTGGGAGCTAGGGTGTGCACTGGAAGCCTGTAAAATGGAGTTACAAGCCGTTGGTTTTCTGTACATTTTGGATAGTATCTTATTTGCCACCACATATAGCGTTACATCAAGAAAATCAATACTGAGGTGTTTGGTCAGAATTTCCAAATCCGAATCAGTACCAGTCCAAATTACCAGTATATCATCTATATACCTGCCCCAAAATAAGATGTGCTGTAGAATAGCTGGCAGACAGTTGGTCCAAAGATGTTGACTTCCGAAATGACCCATATACAGGTTTGCATACAATGGTGAAAATTTGGCCCCAATTGCTACACCTTGAGCAAGTCTGTACCATTCGCCATTGTGTAAAAATACATTGTTTTCCAGAACCAGGCATATAAGATCAAGCAGTATCTTTGTGTGTTCATAAAGGGTTGCATCCCTCTTATTTAATATGTCAGCTATAGCCTCCAAACCTTTTTCCAAAGGGATGTACGTGTATAGTGAGTTAACATCAGAACTAACAAATCTGCATCCCTCTGTCCATTCTACATCCTCCAATTGACAAAGTAAATCTCTAGTGTCCTGAATATACGAGGGTAAATTGCATACCAATGGCTGTAGAAATGTATCAATATATTCGGAAATATGTTCCATAGGGGAACCAGTCCCTGAGATGATGGGTCAACCTGGGGGAAATTTGCCCGGTTTATGGACTTTAGGTAATATGTAAATACATGGAGCTCGCGGTGTAATATTGAACATGTATTTGTACTCAAGGGCAGTAATCAAACAAAGATCCCTCCAGTGTGTAAGCTGTTTCTCTATTGTATGTTTAGTCTCCATTAATGGATTGCCCTTAAGTTGTATATAGGCTTTGTTATCTTTTAGTTGTCTATCAATTTTAGTCTTATAGTCTTTTTTATTCATCATAACAATGTTGCCCACTTTGTCCGCTTCTATAATCACAATGTCCTTATTTTGAATCAGTGTTTTTAAAGCTAGTCTTTACCCAACATTAAGATTGTCAGTGTGTCTAACATGGCGTCCTATATTTTTGTCTTCAAGATGATGTAAGTCCATACGTACTGCCTTGTAGAAAGTATCTATGTGAGTGTCTGGAGGGAAAGAATGGGTGAACCGAGATTTTGGTTTCAAACCACTATCTGTGTCAAGAGAGGGTTGGATATCCAAATGTTCAATAATGTTCAGTATGCTGGGGGTGTCCGTGTTTTCTAAAGACAAAACCATTTGAATGTCCTGTAAGTCCTTGATAGTTTTATTACTTGGCAAACTGACATTCAGGCACCTTTTGGAAGTTGGGTTTATCCATAAAGTATTTGCGTATATATAAATGTCTGATGAATTTGAAAAGATCTATATGTATATTGGTATAATCCGGTCTCATAGTAAGACAAAAGCCTAGACCTCTGCTTAGAACATTTATTTAATCACTTGACATTTCAAAGTCGGAAAAGTTGATGACTTGCACAGTATCAGTATGATTAGTAGCGCCTTCAACAGTATCTGCAGCAACATTTTGCGAGCCTATTTTTAGGTCCTTGAACTGTGTGATGCTGATCTTGTGGTCACACCCTCCCTTTTCTCTGTGCCCTTTATGTTTTCTCTCCTCCTTGTTTTATGTTTGAATTGTACCTCTGTCGTGTGCCTTTTTTGTATCTCTCTAATTCCAATAAAAAAAGAAGAAGAAGAGTTGTTCTCCCTACATGTATTAAGCGTACTACGAGTGCCTTCCTCTCGTGTGTCAGTACCTCCATTGGAAATGCTGGAAACATCCGTCACACTGTTGGAAGCGGACATGTTACTGTCACCAGTCCTGGACTGAGTATTGATTTTAATGTCATTAAATTTGCTAGAAAAAGTAAAAATTCAAACATTTAGGTAATCATTATCATCTCGCCTTAATTTCTTAAATTTTTTATCTTTAATAGTGAGTTGATGTGCATTAAGTACCTCTTTTAGGATAGTGTAGTTTGTCTCTGTTGCTCTGGCAATTTTAAGTCTTGAATCTCTTGTTGCAGAGCTGCTATATCTAATAGAAGTTTTTCTCTCCTTCTCTCTGCATGTGAAATAAGAATATTGATCATCCCAACTGAGGATGAGGCAATTAAGTGTTCCCATTACTTTAAGAGATCTGGGTCTAAGTCATCAAAGGATGGAAATGGACCTTTCTTAGTTCTAGATATCGCTTTAAGGTGGTGGCATTCAACCATTTAGACAGTTCCTGTGTCTTCAAACATTACAGTTTGATACATTTTTGTTAAAGGCCCTCTTGTGTATGTGTACCACTACTGAACTTGGTTTGTGTTGCTGTGGGAAAAAATAATTCAGCAGCCAGTGCATCTCTATCATCATCAAAAGAGGTCATGTTTGTTAAGAAAAAGTCTACCGTCTAGTACTGTCTATCAGGATGTTGCTGGACCGTATTTATAAATATTTGTGTACTTTTCAAAGTGAATCAAAGGACTGGAGTGCAAATTACCATAAAACATATAATGCAAGCATAAACACAAAAATGGTAGCAATGGTATAAACACAAATTGCACTTTCCATAAGTGCCCAAACGTACAAAAGTGGCAACCTCTACTTCTCAGGTCCACCTATGGTGCTAAATGGTTGTCTACCCTGCTACCAACAAGTAGAAATATGCATTAGAAAATACATAACAAATTCAAAAACAAGACAACCATAGCACACTATAAGTTGAGAACATGAGGAAAAAAGCCCAAAATATATATCTCTCCGACCGATCCCAATGATGTTGCCAAGTCTTCTTTTATTCAGAAAAATTAGTTTTCAGTTTGTGTATTTAAGTCTGCTTTTATTCAGACAAATTAAGGTTTCAGTTCATGTATGATAGACATTTCTTCATTCCACATGTTTAGATGGAGAGCCAACATGTGTTTCATCACAAATGTGACTTTGGCAAGGCTGTAAAATATACAAATCATCAGAAGTATAAGCAATATAGATGAGAAACTAGCTATATGTAAAGTTAAGTTTGATGATATTTAGTAAACCACCACCCAGCGTGGAAGAGAAGATACCTGAAAACAATTATTATGTAATAGAAAAAAGAGAAAAGAGGAAAGTGATAAAGATGGAGTGTGTGTCGCCCATACACATATTAAAATACTTATGTGAGAGATGCAGTACATGTAAACAATAAGCTATATGAATATGAGTTAAAACGTAACCATCCCTTTGCTGTGCATCAAAGAGAGAAATAAGGCCGTAAGTGCATTGGTCTTAAGTAATCATGACTTTTAGATCCCAATAGTTGAAGGAGAGAAAAAAATATAAAATTATTTAGACAAAGGTCTGTGTTATACTATCCTGACCAATAAACGTTCCATAAGAATGTACAGCGGAATTAGTAACATTCCCAAAACTGGCGCTTCTCTGTACAAGTCCAGTCAAGAGGTGTAATGTTCCAAAACAAAGGATATTCATCCCGTCCAGTAGTTAGTGCGCACAATACTAGAAGCTGATTCCCGCTTGTGTATCATTTGCATTTCAGTAAATTTAGGAAATGTACTCAAGTCGTTCAGTTAGTACATTTTCGGAAAGACTATTCACAAATAACATGTGCCACACCATACCATCCTCTAGAAAGAAGGTGATAAGCATTTTTCCCACAGATGTAATAGACTCCAGGCACTAGGGGATTTTGACCATTTAACATAAATGTGCATTTATTCTGAAACAAAAACACATGCCTACATTCACTCATTCACACAAATATTCTATCTACACTTGACTGTGGCATATATATACAAAGCTTACCTACATGTTGTGCATCTAAAGCTAACCTCCCTTGGTTAGTGATGTCAGAGTAAGCATGATCAATTCCAGGACTTCGTGAAATTAATCCCTTATCTATCTTAGTTTTAATTGCTCTTCTCCTATTCTCTGTGTTATCTAGAAAGCTCTTTTCTGCAGGTGAAAGTAAACAGGTAAGATTATTTCTATGGTCAAAAGCAGTCCCAAAAGTTAATGTAGGTTCAAATAAACCCTTTACTCTCTCTATATTATCTATATTACAATCGCTAGCTATTTTATTGAGATCCGTAATGATAGGCACAAAAGAAAACACAATGTCTACAGATATATTTGCTATACTCTTGATTATAGAATCATGTTAGTAAAAGACTATAGCTTATGTCATATGTTAGAGGCAGACTGTGATAGGCAATTCCCTCCTCAACAGAGGCTGGAATCTGTGTACAGAAATAACTATCCTGCGCATCCGTTACATCAACATACGCAATAGAAGACATTAGAAGAAAGCTCTTTCTCTTCACGTAAGTATTTTCCATCTATTGTAAACCTATCTATTGCAGAAAGAGTAGAAATTCGATTTGAAGATATGGTAGTTGTATGTATAGCTATGGTATCGTTGGCTCCATTTGAGACAATCACACTCCCAATCAATAACAAACATACTACTGCACAAACGATCGCCAAACCAATACCTATGAGTTTACAACATTTGTTTCTAGAGTATCACCAACTGGAGTTTCCAATGGTCTGTAAGGAATCAAAAAGTAAAAGCAAAAACTAAATATGGTTATGCAGCAAAAATCAAAACAAACAAAAAAACAAGAATTTTAAGCCTTCAATTTTCAATCTTAATCCCTCCTAATCTGGTTCTTTTTTTCTATTTTCAAAAATTCATTCACACTATCAAGGCCCTTTGTCGAAGTTCTACAGAAGTTGTCAAAACTTGTTTAGCAGCTTGTTACATTAGGTTATCAAAGTCTCTTCAGGTATTTATTTCAACAAAGTCTTTTTAGCTTAATTTTCTTTCAAAAGTTTCAATTTTTTTCAACAAATCTTCATCAGCTTTCTTCATGTGCCAAAATATAGACCTGGATTGTCTCTGTCAAAACAAAAATTCTAAACTTCTTCTTGCCATTCGTTAGTAGTTGCATATGCCCATTTCAGGACCAGAGTATCTTTGATTGGCAACTCTTTTCCATTGCAATCATCGACCACTGTTTGCTTCTCCTTCACTCAGATCTTCTTCTCTATTCAACTCGTTTTCTTCCTGAATTGGTTACACCACATTAATTGTCCCTGCTTCTGATTTTTTTCTCCACCCAGTTGTCACCTTTCAGAGGTTCTCTCGTTAATGCTCTTTTCAGAACTGAACTCTAATTGTTCTCCTTCGATGTTCCTGCAACTGGTTCAGGGGGAGTCAAATCCTCCTGGCTTAGATCTGTCTGAACTCCCTTTCAATCGGTGTCAGTCACTTGTTAAGTCTGGTTTGTCAGACCATCTGCTTCTGAGGACACTCTCCTCGGAGCAGGTTTTCTCTGGACTGGTAATCTCTCTTCTTTTACGAGGACCGGTTCTTTTACTGTTTCACTTGAGGATGATTCACCCTCATCATCCAGGATACCTTCCACTTCGTCTGATTCAGGAGTGGGTAAGTTGACTGGAGCGATTCCAGGTGTAGTCTCCAGCTCTTTTCCCTCTCTTTCTTGACCTGGAATATGCTTAGGTGCAGGTAATCTCTACTTCTTGCTCTGATGGATTATTTGCTTTCCGAGTGTGATTTGCGTAGATCCAGTTCAGAAGTCCTGCACACTTCACAGCTGTAGACGTTATTAATATCACCTGGTAGGGTCCCTTCCACCGAGGCTCCCAAAAAGATTTTCTCACGTGCTTGTGGATCACAACCCAAACACCAGCCTTCAGGTATGTCCTTGGCCTTGAGGAGCTTGAAGTGTGGTTGCTTTCACCTGATGAGAGAAAGATCATACCACATCGGCTAGACCTTTGCAGTAGTCTAACACCATATCATCTGTAATGTTCACAAGAGCATTCGTAGGTGCAGCTGCCAATCTCATAGCTCTTCCCATGAGGATTTCATGGGCGACAGTCCTGTTTTCTTGTCAGGAGTGCTTCTCATTGACATTAGAACCAATGGCAAATCATCGGGCAATTTCAAATTCGTGGATGCACACATTTTTGCCAATCTCGATTCCAGAGTGCCATTTATCTGCTCTTCTGAGCAGTAACTACAATGGACTTTCTGCTCAATGTTTAAAGCTGAGCATAGCAACTTAATCAGTTCATTGTTGAAGTGGCTTCCGCTATCTGATTCCAAAGAGAACGGAAAAACAAAATATGGAGTTAACTCTCAAAGTAGTAACTTTGCTACTGTTAGACTATCATTTCTCCTTGTAGGATAAGCCTCAATTCAATGACTGAAAATACACACAATCAACAAAACGTATTTCAAACCAGCACATGCAGGCATCTCAATGAAATCCATCTGCATTTTCCTACATGGTCCTCCAGCCTTGCCAATATGTCCCATATTGAACACTGTCCCTTTGCCAACATTCATCTGTTGACAAACAATGCACTTATGGCAAATTGCTTCGGCAATCTGTCTAAACTTTGGATTGAATTAATGCTGCTTGAAACAGTGGACCATGGCATCTCTCTCTACATCACTTTCATTTGATTTGAAATGTGGCAGGCTCTAGTGAGAGCTACTAATTCTGCCACTTGTGCAAAAAATACTCCTCGAAGCCATGATGCTTCCAGTATGCCCACAAGGGTACACACTGCATATCGTGCTCTTAATGTGCCCACATTATCTCTTATGTAGGAACCATCAAAAAATATAATTTGATCAGTTTCTTCCAGACAGGTATCTCTAATATCAGCTCTGGGTTTTGTGCATAACTCTGTAATTCCAAACAATCATGTTCTCTATCATCTAATTTGTCAGAGAAAGTATTTTCAATCGGGATTAAGGTTGCAGGATTAAGCACTGTACATCTCCGAATCGTAACATTCAGAGACCCTAAAATTGCGGTTTTATATCTGGTCAGTCTCAAATTGGTCAGACATTGTGTCTTTGATTGGCTGCTGCTACCAGATCCAAATTAGCTGAAAAATATGCTACTGTGCGATTTATACCAGCATGAGTTTGAGTCAAAACAGGCAAAGAACATGCATCACGTTCATGACAAACAACAGGACAGATTTGGTGTAGTCAGGCATATCTAATGCTGGAGCTTGACACAAACATTCTTTCAGATCAGTAAATGCTTTCATAAAAGCTTCATCCAGTATCATAGGATCAGAAACATCTTTATGAGTCAGCTTCTCTAAAGGCTTTGAAAGAACCGAAAAATTTGGGATCCACTGGCGACAGTAGACAACCATTTCTAGAAACATCCTCACATCTTTTTGTGTACTTAGTACTTTCGTTTATAAAATTGTAGCTACTCTCTCTCTGGAAATTTTCCTAGTTCACCTCTTCCTGACAATACTGCAATTTAGCAGGGGACACTTTGGGGGTCATTCTGACCCCGGCGGGCGGCGGGAGCCGCCCGCCTGGAGGGAACCGCCAGAATACCGCTGCGCGGTCAAAAGACCGCCGCGGTTATTCTGGGTTTCCCACTGGGCTGGCGGGCGACCGCCAAAAGGCCGCCCGCCAGCCCAGTGGGAAACAGCCCTCCATGAGGATGCCGACTCCGAATGGAGCCGGCGGAGTGGAGGATGTGCGACGGGTGCAATAGCACCCGTCGCGAATTTCAGTGTCTGCAGAGCAGACACTGAAATTCAAAGTGGGGCCCTCTTACGGGGGCCCCTGCAGTGCCCATGCCATTGGCATCGGCACTGCAGGGGCCCCCAGGGGCCCCACGACACCCCTCACCGCCATCCTGTTCCTGGCGGGCGGAACCGCCAGGAACAGGATGGCGGTGAGGGGGTCGGAATCCCCATGGCGGCGCAGCAAGCTGCGCCGCCATGGCGGATTCCCATGGGCAGCGGAAAGTCGGCGGTACACCACCGACTTTCCGTTTCTGGCTGCGGCTGTAGCGCCGCAGTCAGAATGCCCGGCGGAGCACCGCCAGCCTGTTGGCGGTGCTACTGCCGACCCCGGCGGTCAGAATGACCCCCTTTATGTCCATTGTCTCTTTTGTCTTGGACGCGATAAACAAATCACCAATGTATTGCACCAATGTCGATTGTTAAGGCATCACCAATGACTCCAAATTATTTTTCAAGATCTGGTTGAAAATGGATGGTAACTCTGAAAACCTTTGTGGAATTCTACACCAATAGTAGACTTTGTTCAGAAATTTAAAACAAAAGAGATCTGCTGTCCCCATAGTGAGGCATGGAAAAGAATGCTTGGCATAGGTCCACCACAGTAATCATTCAGCATCGCATGGGATCTGAAACATTATCACAGCTGGATTTGGCACAACTGGACAAAATCTAATCACTATGGCATTTATTTTTCCCAGACCCTGCACAAGACAAATTTTCCCACATGGTTTTTACAAACCCATTATTGGTGAATTACTTGGTCTACTCAATACGTCTTTCAAAGTTCCTTTCTCCACAAACTGCTCTATTAAGGGCTTCACACCCTCGATTGCATCAATCATCATTGGATATTGTAGAGTCTGAGGGAAAACTGCATTTGGCTTAACTGCAACTCAAACTGGCTCTGCTCCTTTTATCAACCCAATGTATTTTCCTGAAAGATCCCAAACTCTTTACTTAACAGTCTTCTGTAAATCAACAGGAAGATCTTTCACACCAAAAACTGGAAAGAAACTAGTCAAAGGAGCTTCTTCTATCACTGGCTCATCAAAACTAATCAAAGGGAAATTCTTCAGACACCGACTCATTGCTGACAGTAAGTGTTGGGTCCTCCTCATCATCACTGGTTGTCTAAATTTCAGTTCCCTCATCTGAACAGGTAATTGAGCATCTTGTTTGCACAATAAATCTCTTCCCAGTAAGGACATAGGACTTGAATCACAAACCACAAACTTGTGCAAACCCTTAAAAGTACTAATTTTAACCAAGGCTTGCTATGTAATTGGGTTAGTCAAATATTGATTTGCAACTCCCACAATCTAAATTGTTTTCCCTGGTAAAGGCAGATCTGGAACTTCTGCAGATCTCGCTGTCAAACGTGTAGCACCAGTATCAACCAGAAAGGAAACTTTGTGGCCATGTACCTTTCCCTTAACATAAGGACCTTTCTGATCCACTTCCAAAGAAGCAGCCATCATACATTCTCCCTCATCTGAACTATCCAACAGTCAAACATTGTTTATTCCATTCTCACTGTATAAAGGAAATTGGTGTACTGCATTATTACTCTGGTTTAGTCTCTGACCCGTGACCACCTGAGAAAGCATCACCTGTTGCTGATCCATTGGAGACTGCAGAACTTGCAATTGTCTAGGCATTTGAAAATGTTGTGCAGGCACCATAGGCACTTGTGGCTGCATCTGATGTAATTGGGGTAATTGTACTTGTTGTACCTGCGGTTGCACATTTTGCACATGCTACATGGGTTGTAAGGGTTAGAAACCCTGCATCGGATTTATATTATTCTGGAAACTTGGAATTTGACCTCTCATTCTTAGTCCTCTCATATTCTGAAAAGCATTGACACTTTTCACTTGTTGAACAACACCTCCTTGTTTTAAAATTGGACACTGCCTTTTCCAATGCCCGATTCGTCCGCAAACATGACAAGGTAACATTCGTTTTTCCTGTGGTTCTCCTTGCATCATAACAGAATTCAAATCAGGACCACGATTAACACTTCCCATACCACCACAACCTCTACCTCCATTCTGAAACGTACCTTGATGCTGAACCATGCCATTTCACTGCTGCTGCTGAGGCTAAAAACTTCCCTCAATCCCTGTCTGTGCAGCCTTGATCTGCATCACCATCGCTTTCTCCTTCAACTTTTTCTGTTTCAATTCAATCTCATCACTACAGTATTTTGCATACTGCAGCACCTCAAGAATCAGCTTGGCTTGCCAGCAAACCAAATGACTCTTAATCATCTGGCTAGTTTCTGGTCCGAGTCCTTCAACAAATCTGAACAGAAAATGAATCATGTCCTTCGGCGCAATTGTTTCTGTACCACTGTAATGTTTAAATGCTTATAACACACTCTCATAGTATGCATGAATCGATTCTTTCGGATCCTGAGCTGTCCTATCTATGCGCTGCCAATCAATGTTTTTCAGCAAAATTCTTGTTTTCAGGAACTCAATGACCTTATAGTAATACTTTATTACTACAGAATATGGTGCACCTGTTGATGGACCTCTTGGTGGCTCACTTGTTGGTCAATCTACACTCCTTGGATATCTGCTGGAACAAATATCTCCAAAAGAATGTTCAAATCCTCCCACAGACATTTTCCAAGTTTCACAAACCTGTTTGCTGGTACCATTCTACTGGTTCCTCTCTCAACCTGGGGTAATCATTGTTAATGAGCAAATGTCATTCCTGCTCCAAGGGACCTGTACAAAATTCCCTTCTGGAATCTCTCTCATTGGTAAAACTTGTACTGGTTCTTTCATTTGTGATACATCTGCAGAAAGAGTATCTGAACCTTTCCTCGGCCTTTCTCTTTTCTTGACCCATCTGCCTTCCTATTTTTCTAATGCTCTCCAAATCTGTACTCAGTCAAGTAGCTCTCTAAGATGTGTTGTCATCCCTGCTGACCTCATGTGTTCAAAATCTTCAGGTTCAAAATGTAATCTATAACTTCTTTTCAGGCTTTTTGATTTCATAAGATCTATTTCATATTTGTCTGCTAACTCTTATAATCACTGATGCACTTCAACTGCTCCCTCTGTAATTAATGGACACAAATATCTCAACTCAGCTTCAATGAAAGATTTGGGTCAGTTTATCCAATTTTCCCTTCAAGAAGCTAACCTGCTTCCATTGACAATCTTGTCCTGTTTATAAACTCCTTTTCTTTGAACTGACTCTCTTGAACACCTAAAACACTCAATTCTTCCAACCACCTTGTTAATTGTTGTGCTGTCAAACCCTGTAATGAAATATGACCAGGTTGCACATTCAGTAACTGTTGCTGTATTGGGCTCACATGTTGAGGAGTTAACATCTTTAGCTCGGACCATTAAAAGATCCAGACATTCCAGAATTTCTAACAGGTGTTAAATCTAATAACAACCTTGTTCTACTTAGAGTTTGTTTTACAAGTGACATTAACCTCACATTCTCGTTCTGAACTCCTTGATTATCTGCACTCTTATTGCCTTGGGCATATAAAGACATAATTGGACCAAATGTAATAGGTACCAACACTGCATCTGGGCTTAATCTGGTCTCTACATTCTGAGATTGCATTACTCCTCTATTTTGCATTTTGAGGCTTTAACATCAGAGTTGTCGATGTTTGAACCAATTTCGGCTCCTGTGATGTCTGTCCTGAGGACACTACTAGATTTATAGTTGTATTCACAATCGGTACATCTGGCTATATCCTATGAACACTAAGTTGTAGCAACTGTATATTGTCCATTGACAAACTGAAGCTGCTCTGCATCGGTATTTGTACAAAAGGACTAGTCTGTACTGAGCTCTGGTTCACGTTAGAATTAACTTGTACGGAACTCTCAGTCATATTATGGTTACTTTGTACTGGGCTCTGTGTCACTGCAGCTGGTATTGGTGCAGCAGGGTTTGCACCACTAGTACTTTACCCTTTTTGAGACGCATAGGGTGGCGGACGATTTCTCAAAATCTGTATAATAAACTTATTGTTGTCCGATTCCTCATCATTAATCAAAGACCTTTCAGGTTCTTTTGATGTCTGCTCTTCAGCAATTAAAGAAGAACTCTTTTTAGATTTCTTTGAAGTTTTCTTTGCACTCTTCTCACTGTCTTCAATCATTGCATCATACCTTGTAAGGTATCTAATCTCCACTTTGTCTGGTCATTGTCCAAACTAGCTTCTGCTAGTGACTTCTCAGCTCTTTTCATTTTTCTCTCAAATTTTAACACTTGTTGCTGTCTGGCTACTAGCTCCCAGATCGCTAATGCTTCAAACTGAGCTGGTCTGGTGAAGGTCTTAGATCATACATCACCTGTCTCAAATTCTCCAAAATTCTCAAATTGAATATACCATTTTCAGGAAACGCTAAACACCCTTCCTTCTCTGTGATTTTAATCCAATGTTTTAACCATAGACATGCTCCGGTACCTTTCTCTTCAATTACACTATATGACGGAGTACCTTCTGGCAGACAAATTTCTCCTTGCCAAGCCATAATATACTCATCTCCTCTAAGAGCACTTTTTAAAGATTTGAAAAATGTAATTTTCTGCAAATTTATGTCAAAAAATCAATAATCAGGAAGTGACTGTAATCCCACAATCCTCTTTGTCTCCCTTCTCAACCAATTGCGCTTCATGGTTGTCCACCGATCCATTAACGACCCTTCTCACTAATCAACCTATCCCAGCGCAGCACAAAAATGACATCACATTTACACACAGTGGCTGACAAAGTCTTTCGGCTTCTCCTCCGAAACTCAAAAACACTCACTCTAATGCAATATTAATTTGCGAGCACTTAATCAAAACCAATAATAATACAAATTTGTCTGTTTACTACAGTTAGGGTACTACAATCGTCTCAGGAACCTTACGGATTTTCACTGACGGTTATGCAAGTTCAATGAAAGAAGTCTATTAGCCAACGGACATGAAGTCATAGGAACAGAGTACGCTAGAAACATTAAATACAGATAACATTGCACAGTGGCCTTGCTCGGCTTCAGCCTAGCAGAGGCCTAGAAATACTCATATTATTTCAGAATCTATTTTAGCAGAGAACATGCTCTTAAAGGGACAGAATATTTTTCTCATCACAATGTTAATATAACATTAGAAACATATACAGGCCTTTCACTTGATGGCGGCCACTTGAAGCACAGCACAATTTTGGTAAACATAAATTAATTCACACATTAGTACAGAAGTATGATTATGTAAAGACAAAATTATTTACGACAAAATCTCAGCACGCACAGGGGTATGAAGGGTTTGGTCTTTAGCTCCATTTGCTGCCATCGTTGCTGCACCAATAATAGCCAATAAAGACGGTCCCCATCCACAGACATTTCCAAACAAAATATCAAAAGGCTGTTACGCCAAAGGGTTTCTGTTAGAAATTGGGTTGTAGGATGACTGCGTGTTGTATTTAGGTTGATAATATTTACTTATGTTTCATTGTATTCCGTTAACTTGCTTTTTTTATGTTTAATATATTCTACGTGTTGGTCTGTTGTCATGCTTGCAGCTGCCTTTCATTCAGACTCTGCTTTGATGACTCTACTGGATGGCAGCTGTGGTCGGAGCTCCTGCCTGCGCTTCCTGGGCTTTTTAATTCCTTCACCACACTTGCTATATGCAATAAATCTAAAGAAATGTTATCCTTCTTCATTGTCGCTCATTTACCTGGATACTACACAACAATTTAGCGACAAGCAAGAAACTTTCTCAGCCCACTGAGGCACGAACACATTAAATTGAAGGCAGACTCTTTCAGGATTATTCATTGGCAATTTCCTTACGGCTGTGGTAAGATTTTACATTCTTTTGGCTTTACCATCCTCATACTCAGGCTCATGGAGTTCTTTCCAGGTTGAACTGAGATGTACTCACTCCACCACACCTTTTGTTATCCTCTCTTCACTAAGATATACGCTGATCTCTTTCCCAACCTCTCTCCATTTGCAATTCTATTCTCTCTATAATTTCTGCACCCTCTCACTTTTCTAGATGTGTATCATAGATCTTCTTTCAGAATATCCTAAGTTAAGTTTATTGGGATATTGTTAACTAGTTTAAATTGTTTCTTGTAAAATGTCCTCCATTCATTGGTTCTTTCGAGAGTATGCTTATACAATTAGTTTAGTGTGCTATATAGCAAAGCTAAAATAAAAAAAATCCCAGCAAAATATTCTTTACTGGTTACCAAGTGCTCTTTCTACCAGAATGTCCAAGAAGATGTGTGCCCGAGATAGCAAAAGGGGATGTCTTTCAATACTCACATTTTTGGGTGCGCCATTACATGGCCTTTTTGTGAGCCAAAATTAATGTGTCAGTTTTAGTAGCCAGGCAACAGGATGGATTCCTCTCACAGTTGTTATCCAGCTGCTGCCTTTTCATGAAAATACCTATGGAGTAGGTAAAATGGAAATCAAGGTTTCCTATAAATTATTCATTGTGTTGATTTTTCATAGTGTTTATTAGTGTTGCTGTTTCGTAGCATGGTAGGCTGTAGTTGTTCCTGTTGCCCAATTTCAAGTACACATTTTATGAAAATTTGGAGGATGAAAGACTGAGCTGTCAGAGTTCAGAATGGTGCTTAACTCAATGACATATGTTATTTATTTAAAGGAATGGTAGTATGCCATATCTACAGCACTCCCTTTTCAAGTCACATATGATAGATAGATAGATAGACAGACAAACACAATTGGAAAAACACATTTTTAGGGATTTAAAGATCACTTTATTTTATCTTCACTGTAAATCCTAACTCAAAATGTGGCCTTTTCTTATGGCTAGTATCTTGCTTGGACATTGTTCATCTCTCTGAACAAGTAATTTGCACCTTCTCCCAAGTGGAGAATCCAAGTGAATTTGCTCCTGCCATTTGAAGGGCTCCCATGGCACATCATGAAATTTTACAAATTGGACAAATTAATCTTGCATTTTTTGGAGGCTTCTGCAAAATTGTTTTTATTTTATTTTTCTGTAAATCGCATTGCTGCGCTGGTTCATAGAGTTCTTAACAGGATGTGGGGAGTAAGGAAAGAGTATATGAAACATGCCTTTAAATGCCTCCAAGGAAAATCGTGGAGTTAGGTGCTGGTCACCCTCTGCAAATATTTGCACCACATCAGCTAGATCAGCAACATATTTGAGGAGGAAAAGTCTCAACAAATTGAATGGCAGATATGTGACTATGCAGATGTTTCTGTTCAAAGCAGAGAACTATTAATTAAACTCTCCGTGTGTCCAACAGCCTCTGGAAAATATTCTGTGTATAAATGATGTGATAAAACCATTACACAGAGAGGATGAGGCTTGCTCAGTTTGTGCTAGCTGAAGATTACCGGAGTTCATTTAGAAAGGGCAACATCAACCTCAGTGTGTGTCCTGGCGATAACAATTGCAAATACCAGTAGTAACCATTATTGAAAAAGATTACCTTTTTTGGTCCTGAATGTAGGTCCTCTTTTGTCAATAACTGGCCAGTGCCTTGCTTTCTCCCATTAAACGCCTAATGAATTGCATCAGACTGCCCACTTTCATCTTTCTGGAAATTAAAACCTTGGTGAGGAATCATACAACTGAATGGCAAATAAAGAAAATTATGTTTTTCTGGAGTTTTCTTTGTCAGTGTTTTTCTCTTTGAAATAATTTAGATTTATTAAGCTACAACCTATTCTCTATAGTGCACATGGCAGATTAAGTCTACATTAAAAAATTGTCTTTATTGGCCATTTTTCTCAACAATTGGACTATAAATACGGGATGACAGACCCCAAGCTTCTTCATTTTAACATTTGCATCCCCTTTGATTAAAGGTGGCATTGATCATTGATTCAGTGTTTCCTTTTACTCCTTAGTTTACAGGCACATTGAGATTATTGTTTTGTTTTCAAATGAAAATATATCATAATATTCTTGAGCATTTAGAACAGAAATGCACTCACCATGTCACTGCATGTTTCTAGCTCCTACTTGCTAGTAAAGGAGACAAGTAAAAAGAGAAGGATGGGAAAGATAAACAGGGCAGGGCAAGGTGGGGATGAGAGGCTGGGTAGGTAAAGAGTATGCTGACTTCACATCAACAGAGATGGCCCCCCATTAGGGCAGTGGAGCATCGCTCCCCTTGCTGCCAGTGCAGCAAACCAGTGAAAACTAAAACGGTATAAAAAATAATTACTATTTTATTTTTCACTGCTCCAAGCCAGAGCAGTGTTTGGGGGCAGGCTGCTGCTGACTGGCAGCAGGGGAGTGGTGCTCACTCCCCCAGTTTACACTACGCATGGCAGTTTGGCCGGCTTGCTTGAGCCAGCCACCCTCATGTTCAGATTAAATCTCACCACCGGAGAGAATGCACAGCCCCCCTGTGCCTGCTGAAGCATCGAGACAGCCCACTCCGGCCAACTTTGGTGCTGCTTTTATGTTGCTCACCCGCAGCATGAAGGCAGCCTCGGGATTTGGAGAAGGGAGCTGGCTGAGGCTCCATGAGGTGCCATCGCATGTGGGTAAGTACATTTTTTTTCTTTTTCATTTGGGCCCACTGAAGGCACTGTGAGACACTCGCATTCCTTCAGCTTTAATTCCAGAGCTCTTAGTCACGGCCCGTAATAATAACAAGCCATGATTAAGAGCTTTGGAATCTTAGCCCAAAGGCATTGTGAGCTTTTTCACCGTGCCTGCCACTGGACTGGCACTGGCTCAATAAACCTCTACTGTTGAGGGTCACCGGCCGCCACTGCACATCACTACTGCAAGCACATTTTGTACACCTTGCTGGTTTATCTGTGTCCAATTAATGAGGATTATCTGTCGAAAATCTATGGCTGGGTTGATTAATTAAACAAAAATATATTTTAAATCATTTTTAATCAGCTATTCTGCTCAATTATCTTTTACTGAGATGCAGTTAAAATGTCACGAGTGTAAAAACCAAGGGCCATATGTACGAACACATTTTCCCATAGACACTGAATGGGTAAAAACCTTTGATACATCTGGCCCCAATTGATTCATCCTTTCTTGTGCTACGAACACCCTTTGCTTTCTGGCCTAACTGCGAGATATATGTTTTATTCATCCATTCATGCATGATCCAGTATTCTCTACTGCCCAATGAGCAAGAAAAGCAGTGTTTAGACTCGAGGGATACTTATTGTTTAATCGTCATGCCACTATACATGAACAGCCCCTACATTCCTGATTATTTGGAGCTACAGCCACGGATTCCACGTAAAGTGAAGCTGAAAAAAATCCAAATAATGCAAATTAAATAGATTTGTTTTTACCTACAAATGGTTCAAAATCCATATCCATTTACCTGTAGCATTAGGTGGCAGTAGGAACTTGCTGGGTCTTTTGAATGCTTTTGTTTTAGTGGTGACACTGGACCAGAAACTGATCAACGTGAAAGGAGCAGCAGAATCACTCTCTGAGGCCATGGTGGTACAGGATTTAATAGTCATGGGCCACGAGATGAGTATCTGCAGAAGAACCTCCAGCGTTAAATAGTGCAGTGGGGTTAATAAGCACCAGGGCCGCCCAGCTGTCATGTGTCCTCCATCTGTAGAGTTGCATAAGCCAAAAAGATAAAGTTCTCGGACCCCAAAAAGAGGCAAACAGTATTACAGGTGGATCTGTTGTACAAGGTGGACATTGAAGGTTGGATTACAAGGAGAAAAACCATACTGAAACTCGCCTTAAATTCAAATAATCCACAAGTAACGTAATTCCAGAAGGCTTGAACATGAGCAATGTTATGGCAAGTCAAAACCAGAAACAGGTCGTAGGGTCCGAGTCAGTTTCAAAGTGGCATTGCCAGCCAAAGGTAGGCATCCTTCAAAAACGCTAATTTTCTTACCAGCCAATAAAATGTCACATGAGAAATTTACAGCATATCCACTACAGGACGCACGTTGCTAGCAAAGAGACGTTCAACAAATACTGTGTTCACCCATTTTTCTGCAAGTAGCCTCAGCACGTGCATTGAAAACACATCCTGCGTGCCTTATTGATTAAACAAACTTTCCCAGAATCGCTGGCGTGTGTCTAACCCACACATGTTCACATTTCTAAATTCAGTGAACCTCAATGAGAAATGCAAAATAATTTTCACTCACTCCAGTCCTTGAACACGGGAAACATTTCAAAGGTAACATGATAGGGACATCAGTGATGAAAAAGGGTAAATATGTAAGCCACACAACGCATCACAGCAAAAAAAAAGTATAAATATAGAAATAACAGGACAATGCTTGGTAAATAGGCTTTGGTTCAGAGAAGAGCTAACTCAATTAGTGCGCGCGATGCAGTTACTGTCATCAGTGATTAGATTAGCCCATGCTCGAAATCTGCCAGATAGAGACTCGTAAAGTTACCTGTTAGAAAAAGCCAGGATGTAATTATGTAAAGACCCTAAAAGGTCCAGACAGGGTAAAAGAAATGTGTTCATTGCACTTAAACGAAAATGTCATAATTCACTTTGAATTTGATGCTTTTCTGTTATGTTTATTTTGCTGAAACAATTGTGAAGTTCAGTGTGTACTATTCGAGTACTCAGGACAAGTGACTTTTTTGGTGAAAGGTGGGAAAAAGAGGTAACATTACAAATAAAAAATAAAAAAAACACACAGAAACAAGCTTGGTTTCTCTATAAATTCGTTTTACTCTAGAAGACCGCAGATAAATACACTGCTTACAGCTTATGAAAATGCTGTATACCAAAGCAAACAATTTCTACTAAAACAAAAATTGAGTTAACAAGTCAGCTGCAAAATACATCTTGCCCTTTCCATTTCGAATATAAGTATTCCACTGACCTTTGTTCCACCACATCGAAATCGACATATATGCAATTTATTTTTGTTTTTTGTAACATAATCTCAAAAACAATATATACATCTAGCTACTATGGGGTGCCCCCTTGCTCTTGATTAGATGGCTTTCTGGTATACCTCAGTTCCATGCTTCTTGTTTAATGATTTTCCTCCCTATTCCGTATTTGTCCCACCTCTGGAGCATTTCTTCTTTACTTTGTTCTCATTGGATTACTGGGTACTTCCAATGCTCGCATACAGTGAACTTTTTTTTTTCAAGCACTGTACAGCAGTGCATTTGCTTATTTGCTCTCTCCCTCATATGCTGTATCCTTCGATGTTCCCTCTGGTCTCTGTGTTGCTCCCACATCCCCTTTCGCCATAAAATTATTTCATTACAATCAAACTACAATTATTTCATTGTTACCCATTTTTTTTTTTTTTTTTTTAAACTCTCCAGTACCTCTGTTTCTTTACTAAAGAGATTTTGCACAACATTTGTCATTGTGCTTAATTTCACTAAATTAGTATGGAATTTAATGATAAAAAAACATTACAAGATTTTGCGCGACCCTCCTGAATGAGACCAGTGTAAATCGAAAGAAGACTAGGTAAGTTTCACGGGACAAAAACATACAAGTCAATAAAAGGCCCAAATAACTTTGAGGCAATGAGGACATGCACTAAGGAGACATGGAGACTAGTACTGACAAAATTGGTGGCAAAGAACCTACGTGGAAATGAATGTACAAGCAATTGAAACAACCACAGAAGCTTAAGTGACAGGACCCAGTACAGTTCAAGCAAGGAACATGCAGAATAGAACCATTTAGGTGGCAAATGGCCAGTGGCAACACACTCTGGAGGAAAGAACAGTGATAAGGAGCAATCTTAATGTTGTCAAGGTGTCAAAAGTGATTCCCTTCATTCCCTTCATTTGCAAGGCCACTGAAGATAGTGCAGCGAAAGTCAAATCTCAATGGGTGAGATCAAAGACCTCCCACAGAGGATAAATGGAATTTTTTAATGAAAGCTAAAACAGGAACAAAAGGATGTGGGTAAATAGCTTGCTGTAGGATATCGCCTGAGGAGTATGTGATGGGGGAGTATTGGTGGGAATGGTGGGATGTCGGAGGTCAGAGTCAAGACTGAGAGGTGGGAGATAACAGGTGAGGCAGATGGCAGACATAGAGTAGTGTGAGTGCCTACAGGCAACTTTGTAGATTTAGGAAGATTAATTGAGGTCAGTTCAGAAGATCTGTAGGTTCTGAGTAAGCAAAGCCAGGAGAACTGATAGATCTGGAAAACAGAGCATGGATAGCCTGGGGGAATGAGTGATACTAAGCACCTAGCAAGACGCCAACCAGATTGTATAGGTCAAAGTGAGAGATTGTTCCTGTTGGTTTTGAATGCCAGCAGCAAAGAAAGCATTCTACAGCGAAAATCAATGTGTTGCATGAGTGCAGCACAGATTGGCTGCTCTCGAAAATGAAACACATCATTGGAAAGAGGAACATCCCTACCATATGTTCCAGAAGCTTGATGGCACAAGAAATTAAGATCCAGCAGACTTCTAATGGTCATTAAAGCATTGGAATGTTGGGTGCTCCATTGAAAACAATGGAGTGCTCCGGGCTACTAATGGGCGGTAGAAGCCCTAAGCTCCAACATTCCAATGTTTTCGTTCCCAGATGTTGCTGTGTTAACAAAGGGCTCACTGAGTTTGAGGGGATTTTAATCCCCCTCGGGCTCTGTGAGGCCTTTGTTTTATTTATTAGAACATTCTGCCCGCTAGTGGTAGAATGTTCTAATAGCCTTTATAGCCCTTCGTATCGGGGCTATACCGGTGTTGAAGCAGATACGCTAATTAAGAAAATTATTAATGATCTACATGTAATTAATAATGAGAAATTGCGTAGAGAAATTAATTAGAGAAAAATAATGTGCACGTTTGAAAATGTGCCCACGGGGTGTGATCACCATGTGTACTAAAATGACTGAAATTGTATGAAATAATGAAAATGTATGAGAAAAATGTAATAATATGTCATAATGAGATGTATAACCTATGTTTTGCATTAATTTGTAGTATTAATTTAGCTGGACTAAAGGCCTAGTTTCCCTGAGCCCTGCATACTCGAGAGACTGAAATACTGAATTTTCTTGCAAAGGACTGGAAGCCGCTATAGCCTTGACCCGCTCGAAGTTCAAGTTACTTAGCTAGAATTTTCTGCAATGTACTGGCGGACAGGAGATGATGAAGACAGTTTGATAAAATTATGTGTAGAGCAGGCTAATTGTACTTTCCCAGGACTTGAACAACAGAAGCACTGACTGAAGAGGAATATGCAACAGTTTCGACACCTGATGAGCCGGATGATGAAGGCATCGCATGAAGAACCAATCCACATCTTGTGAACAAATAAATATGAAAATTAGTAGATTTGGTAAACAAAAACTATAGGTTAAAGTTATATCTGCCAACTGACTGACCAATTAGCAATTAGGGGGATGGACTGGGAGACCATAATAAAAAGTCATGACAGGGGCAAGAAGTCAGAGTTGCAGGAGAAGAATTGATGACATCAGGAGATGCTGTCTGAGGTGCTGACATTGGGCTCATGGTCTGTGAGCCTGATCCGTGGCTGACCAATTGATGACCTGAAGACGAAGACTGACTTGTTGCTGATCCATCCTGGATAGGTAGCTATGAAAATGTGACTGACAATTTTTATGCCTTTTTTCTAGGTACCAACTGTGCTGATTCTAGATATTCTTACTTAGATAGATTTTTTTTCTCCAAATTTATGTTTTCTCCAAATTGTTTTTTGCATGAAGACCCACATGCTGATGCTAATCTTGGTTAGGTAGGCTGTTAAGAGTGACGTTGACAGTGACAATGACTGACAAACTTAATTGCTGAACTTCACCATTAATGCTGGTATTCTTAGCTTATGAAAATTGAATGTTCGTATATGCCTTCACCAAGAGTTGATGTTGCCAATTAATGAATTAATAAATTAAGTTGATTAAATAAAGATTGATCTAACAGATGATTTAGAGTTGTAATCAATAGGGAAATAAAAATTGTTAACTCCTTTCGGAGTTGTGGTTATTCTTGAGTAGATGTGTTTAAACTGTTTTCCATAGAAAGTTTCTTGATTATTGGTGTTAGCTATCGATTCAGTAGTCACTGCATGACTAGGATACTCAGTGCGATTCAAAAGGTTCATCTACCTATACGCATCCCCTTTTAAGTTTACTTACTAAGGGCCAGGAGCGCAAGCAGTTTTTGGTAGCAGCTTGATGGTTAGTTTCCTTGGAGAACTAGTTATGTGGTAACTATTACTTATGGTAGTAATTTAAGTTAGTTGTGTGTATTGTTATGAGGTTTGAATTTTGTTTTTCTGAAATGGCAATTGTAGCAAAGATGATGTCCCCTTAAGCCCAGAAATTACTTTCCCAGATCCTGCCAGTAAAGTTGGGTATGTTCTCGGCGTGTTTTGTGATAGTGTGAAAGTGGTAGGTTGTGTTTGCACATGCTTAAGCAAACCACAGGTGAATTGTGATGACTGTGAGGTAAAGTAGGGAGTCTGCGTACTCTAGTTAAGGATTAGTAGGAGTGTGAATACTCCGCAGTCTGAGAGTAGGGAAGTCGTCGAACTTCACATGTGTGTGGTGCTTTGTGCTCAAACATTATCCACGTAGTTGTTGGTGATGTATGGACCCTGCTTGATCTAAGACTTCAGAGTATATTGACAAATGTAGGAGACACTTGGTTATAAGTTGTAATCTGTCTGGTTTAGTAGGTTGATCTGGCATGGTCAAAAAGACGGTGTGTGAGACAGATGAGTAAAATAATTTTTTTGACTGAAATTTGGCGAGTTCTATGTGCACCAGGACAGACCCACTGATCAGTTGAGAGTAAAATTCACTGGTCGAATTTTGCTTGCGAATGTGGGAGACTGAGAAAGAGGAATAGCTACATGAGCGAAAGAGTCATTATTGAAAATCCGTAAGGTCTCTTGAAGCGATTGTGTCCCTTCCTGTAGTAAACCAGCAGGTTTGTCTTAGTTATTGGTATTTGGTTAAAGAGCTCGCAATAATTTGCATTAGTTGTGTGAGTTGAAGTAGGAGAATGAGCCGCAAGACTTTGTCCGCCACTGTGTGTGAGTGTGACGTCAGAGTGTGCCGCGCTGGGATAGGTTGGTCAGTAAAGAGAGTCGCAAGCGGATTGGCAGCCATCCGTAAGAGGCAATTGGTTAAGTAAGCAGGTGAAGGGAATCTTGGGAATAAAAGTCCTTTCATTATTGAATCGAAGTAAACAAAACAGACAAAATGAAGTTTTTCAAGGCGTTCAGAAGTGCGATGAAGGGTGATGCTTACATTAAGGCTTCAGTGGGGGAGCCAACCCCACCAGATAATTCTCCGGCTTATATTGTGATGGAGGAGCGTGGTGTAGCACCATGTCTTTAGTTGAGGCAGTGGTGTAAGCTAACAAAGAAGCAAGGGTCCTTAATGTTTCCGGAGCATGGAACGTTTAATTTAATTTTGGATAAATTGCGAATGGCATTATATGAGATGAAGCCGTTACCGAGACCAGCACAGTTTGAGGCTTTATCGTTTTGGGAGTTAGTGGCCAGACAGCAACAAGAAATGAAGTTCAAGAAAAGGATGAAACGAGTAGAGAAATCCTTAGCTGTAGCAAGGTGGGATTGGGAACAGAAAAGATGGAGAGCAGAGATGCTACAGGGTGTAAATTGTTTCCTGCAATTACAGAGGAAGAAGAGACAGAGAAGGAAGATAGTGCTAAAGGGTATGAGAATGCAGGAAAAAAGAAAAAGAGAAAGTCCTATATTGACGAGGATTCTGATGTTGAGGACCTCATTACGCAGCTATTGAGGGATCGACCTCCACCCTTTGCGACATATTCAGGGGGTCCAAGTACTAGCACCACTACAACTGCTCCAACACAAGTACCGGGAACTGAGGAAGCAGCGCAGACAGATAGTGGACAGATGCCAGGGGTAGTACAGAGTATACCTAATGCAGGGACTAGTACTGTGGTCCAAGCGCAGATGCATCCACCTTCGGTACAGCAGAAAATTTATCCAGATGTGCCAGTTTTCAAGACAGTTTTGAACATAATGGTGCCAACGGAGCAAGTGCTTCTGAGGCCAATGCTAGTTCAGATAGAGCCAACTCCAATGTTATTGCCTCTGGCACAGCCACAGGGTTTGCCGAAGTTTACACCAATGACAGGAACACAGTCAGACATTACACCAGTCATGAACCAGGCACTGGAGGTAACATTCCCGCAAGGCGCGAGTGTTAGGGCAGCTCCAGATGCAAAATCGCTACCAATTACTGTTGGACCAGCGGTACCCTTGTTCGCACAGAAGAAAGCTAATGTGGCACAACAGAACGAGATGTCACAAAGTTTTGTGCGAAGGGGAGTAAGCGATCCGGTGCAGGTGGTGTCATCAGTAGGTCAGACTTTCAATGGATCTAGACCTTTAATGGATCTTAGTCCACTTGTAGCGCTTCGAGATGCAGTGAATGGCCGGAATGCAAGTCAAAGTTTGAAACGTTTGACGCCGCAAACTCCAGGTGCAGTGATGCAACAGCTACCAGTGCCAAATGCGAGTAACATTTCATTACAGGGATTGTCAGTCCAGCAATTGAGTGAATGGTTAGACAGTCTAAACACTCCTAAAAATACATCCAAGGGTGAAGAGCAGATAAATTGTGTGAGGTTAAATATAGAAACAACCAAATTAGTTGAGGGAACAATGGGTGTGAACAGATTGGAGTGCTACACTGAAGAAGAGCTGAGGTATTTGTATCCAAAGATTACATGAGAAGTGAGTAAAATACATCAGAAATTGGCAGAGTAAGCAGAGAAGCATGGCATTGAGATTGAGAAAAAAAAGCATTTGAAATGCAGTTCCAGATTAGATTTTGAGGCAAAGGATTTTGAACACATGAGATCTGCGGGAATGAAGGCTCATTTGAGGGCATTGCTGCAGAGTGCTCAGATCTGGGGAGCATTAGAGAAGTGGGAAGGTAGATGGACAAAGAAAAAAGACAAGGGAAAGCGGGATTCACAAGAGGGATCTGAAGATGTTCAAAAAGAAAGGTAATCGGTAATATTGCATCTGATGAGAGAGAGATTCCAGGGGGGCAGTTCGTTCATGTCCCATGGCATAGGAGGGTATATATATTGTCATTCACAAATGATTACCCAAAATTAAGAGAGAAGCCGGTCATGTGGTATCAGCGGACGAACAGATTTGTAAAGCTTTCTAAATGTTTGTGGGAAGACTTAAACATGCTATTGGAGATAGTGGTGCCAGACGACTTTTGGGTTGAATGCAAGAGAGCAGTGAATTGGCAAAAAAGTGAACCGGAAAGGGATAAAGTAACTAACGGGTGCACCTTCACCTGAGGTAATGAAAAATTATTATAAGGTGATCGAGTTCCTGAAGACAACAATTTCTCCCAAAAATATTGATTGGCAGAGAACTGATAGAACGGTTCAGGAGTCTAAAGAGTCAATACATACTTACTTTGAAAGATTGTTAAAAGCATTCAAGGAATACAGTGGCAAGGAAGCAAATGAGCCAAAAGACATGTTGCATTTTGTGTTCAGGTTCATTGAAGGTTTAAGACCAGAAATAGGGCAGATGATTAAGAGTCATTTGTTTTTCTGCCAGGCAAAGCCGATTGACGAGGTGTTGCAGTATGCAAAATACTGTAGTGATGAGATTGAAATGAACCAGAAAAAGTTGAAGGAGAAAGCGATGGTGATGCAAATAAAGGCAGCTGAAACAGGAGTGCAGGGAGCTTTAGTACCGCCTATGCTGCCGCAGCAGAGAGATGTTTTGTTTCATCCTCAAATGAGAGGAAGAGGATGTGGGGTTGACATGATGCGTAGTCCGGAGTTAGGGACTGTAGTGGTTCAGAACGACATGTAGGGGATAAAAAAGATGTTGCTGTGTCATTTGTGCAGAAACGTGGGACACTGAAAGTGGGAGTGTCCGTTGATGGCGCATGATGGTGTTGTTCAGCAAGGTGGTGATGTCAGTACATTTAAAACTGTGGAAGTCCCAAGAATGTAAGGATTTATTCCTAATGTTCAGAATCAAGGACAGAATTTCCTACCGGTGCAGCAAATGCAAGTGCCGCGTGCACAATTAACACAGTTGCAACCAATACAGCAGCAGGTTCCCATGGTACCTAGACAGCAAATGCAGATACCTCAAGCCCCGATGGAGCAGCAACAGGTGATGCTTACTCAGCAGGTCAAAGGTCAGAGACAAGACAGTAGTAATAATAGTACACCAATTTCCATTTTACAGTGAGGATGAAATAAACGAAGAATGGATGAGTGATAGTTCGGATGAAGGAGCGTGTATGCTTGCAGCATCCCTAGAAGTAGATCAGAGAGGACCTTTTGTGAAGGGAAAAGTGATGGGATACAAGGTCTCATTCCTAGTGGATACAGGAGCTATGCGCTCTACAGTGAGAAGTATAGAAGCCCAGAATTTACCTCTTTCAGGCAGGACAGTTCAAGTTCTAGGAGTGGAGAATAGACAGTTGACCAACCCAATCACAGAACCAGTGCAGGTTGAAATCGGCAATTACCAGGTGCTACATAGATTTGTAGTATGTGATTCGAGTCCAGTATCCCTACTGGGAAGAGATTTACTATGTAAGGCAAAATGCTCCATTAATTGTTCAGACACTGGAATAGAAGTTCAAACAAATAGCGATGACGAAGAACAGGTGACTGAAATGATGGTTAACAAAGCTCATGGCGAATACCCGTTGATTACATTTTTCCCAATGTTTACTGTGAAGGAACTGAATGCAGAAGTGCAGGGAACAGGTAAAGAAGTAGGTCTGATTAAGGGAGTGGAGCCAATTAAGATCACTTTAAAGCCCAATGCAGTATTTCCACAGCTTTCAGAGTATAACATGGCGCAAGATGTTTTGATGAAGGTGGCGCAAATAATTGGAGACTTTCTAAAACAAGGAGTTTTGAAGGAAGTGTTGAGCAGCCCATGCAATTCACCAGTAATGGGCCTGAAAAAGCCATGTGGGAAAGTACACGTTGTGCAGGACTTGTGAAAAGTGAATGATTTGCTGGTTAAATGTTGCCAGTGGTGCCAAATCCAGCAGTGATACTGTTTCAGATTCCTTGTGATGTAGAGTGGTTCACAGTGGTTGATCTGTCACAAGCTTTCTTTTCTGTGCCTCTTCATGAGGAATGTCAGTTCCTTTTTAGTTTCAAATCCCTAGATAGTCTACAGCTGGTGCAGGCTTCCACAAGGGTATACGGAGTCACCATCACTGTTTAATCAGATCTTGAAAAAGAACGTGGAGTCATTGGAATTACCATATCAATTGACTATAGTAAATTGATGATTTGCTGATCGCATCCAGAACAAGGGACGCATGTAAGTATGACTCGATTTCCCTGTTAAATCATATGGAAGAATTTGGACATAAGGTTTCACCTGTGAAATTGGAGTATTGCCAAAAATCAGTAAAATACCTGGGACACCAGATTGAGAAGGGATTAAAGAGAATCTCTAGCGAGAGAATTACCATGATTCTGCAGAGAAGTCCCCCAACCTCACAGAGAGATGTCAGGATGTTCCTGGGAATGGTGGGGTACTGCAGACAGTGGATTCTGAATTTTTCTGAGATTGCTAAACCCTTGCAGCAGTTGATACATAAGGAAGTTACAGATCCCATTACCCTACATGAAGATCAGATGAAAGTATTCACTGAATTGAGAGAGAGTTTGTGCAGAGCTCCAGCATTGGGAATGCCTGATTACACAAAGCCTTTCACATTGTTTTGCCATGAATGTGATGCTTGTTCTTTAACTGTTTTGACACAGGTCCATGGAGGTGCTTATCGCCAAGTAGCTTATTTTTCAGCTACCTTGGACCCAGCCGCAGCAGCTTTACTAGATTGCCTGCATACAGTAGCCGCAGTTGGTCAAAGTCTTTCCCTATGTGAAGGGTAGTCATGGGATACCCGTTGACGATAATGGTACCACACTCTGTTGAAACTTTACTGACAAGAACGAAAACGTAATATTTGAGAGGTGCAAGACTGACTATATATGAGATGAGCGTATTGGGTGCTCCAAATGTAACATTAAAGAGGTGTACAGTGCTGAATCCAGCAACACTGCTTCCAAGGATACTGTTGAAATGGAAAAAGAAGAAGACATCGAGCATGATTGTCTTGATGTAACTGAATTGCATATAAAACCAAGACCTGATATTAGAGACACACGTTTGGAAGAAAATGACTAAATTGTTCATGTTGATGGTTCGCATCTCAGAGATGGAACAGGGACATTGAGAGCAGGATATGCAGTATGCACAATTACAGGCACATCAGTAGCTTCATGGCTTCCAGGTGTATATTCTGCACAAGTAGCAGAATTAGTAGCTCTTACTAGAGCATGCTATGTTTCTGCAAGATTAAGAGTCACAATCTATACTGACAGTCAATATGGATTTGAGAAATGGTGACTGAATAAAAGAGTTGTTGTATGCAATACAGTTACCTGAACAAATTGCAGTGGTAAAATGCAGAGCACATCAAAAAACACAGGATTACATTTCATTGGGAAATGGATATGCCGATCAAGTTGCAAGGTTTTGCGCATTGACCTGTATATCGTTTAAAGACAAGTGGGAATTGATGCCTGAGGAAGAGAATAATTGCACAAGTTTTGCCTTAAAAGTGATTGACACATTAGATGAATTGAAAACATTACTGGAGAATGTGGACAAAGAAGAGAAACAACTTTGGATCAGATTAAAGTGTATTCAAAGATCTGATGAAATTTGGGTTTCTGAGGGTCAGATGGTGTTGCCAAATAGTTTGTTTACTCAGATGGCCTGTTATTATCCTGGCCAGGCACATATTGGAAGGGATGCCATGGTCAGGTTGTTCAAAGGTGATTGGTTCAATCTAAAATTCAGACGGGCAGCAGAGGCAGTATGTCATTGATGTGTAATTTGTCAGCAACTAAATGTGGGAAAAGGGACAGTGGTGAATTTGAGCCACATTGGAAGAGCAGGAGGACCATTCAGCAGAATGCAGTTGGATTTCATTGAGATGCCTGCGTGTGGTGGTTTGAAGTACGTGTTGGTGATTGTGTGTGTCTTTAGTCATTGATTTGAAGCATATCCCACACAAAGAAATGACAGTCTTACAGCAGCAAAGCTGTTGCTGAGAGAGTTAATACCACGGTTCGGGTTTCCGATCTCTTTAGAATCAGATAGGGGAACTCACTTCAATAACGAAGTGATCAAACTCTTATGTGTAGCATTAAACATTGAGCAGAAGTTGCATTGCAGCTATCGCCCTTAAGCATCAGGACTAGTGGAACAAATTAATGGTACATTGAAATAAATAATTGCCAAGATGTAATCTGAAATGGCCAGATGCCTTACTTTTGGTACTGAAGTCAATGAGAAATATAACTGACAGAAAGACAGGACCGTCGCCCATGAGATCCTCATGGGCAGAGCAATAAGGTTGCCAGCAATTCCAGCCAATTCACTTGTCAATATTACAGATAATATGGTGTTGGACTACTGCAAAGGTCTGGCTAATGTGGTTCGCTCTTTCTCTCAGCAGGTGCAGGCTGTTACCCTGCCACCCATCCAGAACCCAGGTCACAACCTGAGAGCTGGAGATTGGGTCGTCACCAAAAAGTACGTTCAAAAGACTTGTTTAGAACCGCGTTGGAAGGGTCCCTACCAGGTGGTGCTAACAACTACAATAGCTGTAAAGTGTGCAGGACTGCTGAATTGGATACATGCAAGTCATACAAAGAGGGTGGTGAGTTTGCAGGAACATGAAGAAGTGTTGTTGAGAGCACCCACAGCAGCAAAACAAGTTGCTATAACTGAACCGGAACAAGAGCAAGCTGAACCTGAAGTTACTCCTGAGCTTGTGGAAGATGGGCCAATCACCCCTGTAAGAGACGAGAGTGAAGAATTACAGGAGGGTGAGCAAGAGTCTAACTCAACGGATACAGCAGGAGAACCAAGCACAGCAGGATCGTAGGAATGTCTGTTCATGAATTGAAGGAAGCTACAATTGCCTCTGTTCCTGAGACTACTACACTAACAGCTTTAGAAAGGTTTAAGTTAGAAGAAAAATATTTGCATGACTATACTAATGCTCAAGGAGAGCTATCTTCTAATGTGTTCTATCATTTGTTGAGTGAGTATGTTGAGACGCTGGATGCAAGGAATTATCTTGTGTGTAAACAAATTCCTTCCTCTGTGGAAGCAGGGGTTACATACCATAGTCTGTCTTTAAGTTATGGCATAAACTGTAGTTTGCTACTAACGAGATTCTATAACCAAGAGTATATTCAGTATTTTTAATCTAACTATGATGTAGTGTTTTCTTTTGTTCCCAATATTAGATATTTGAGTAGAGTAGCTAAAGAGCATGATATAGTATTAGTTAGAGGTTTCTTTGAGCCAACACTAACATTTGGCACCGCTTATGCTCATAAAAATAATCTAACCTGCTTACGCACCCCATTGGAAAATAGCTTTATAGGGCATACTGATGACAGGAGGAAGGCATTGAAGGAAAAGTTAGAAAAAGGATTAGAGAAGAGGACCTATAAGAATGATTATGCTTACACTGCTATTAAAATGCAAGGGAAATTAGCCTTAGATGCATTACATGTAGGGAAGCTTTGTACATATAGGCCGAAATCACGCACTGACACTTTATTTGTGGGAACGAGTGAATGTAGGCATGTGTTTTTGTTTCAAAGAAAATTGAATTTTATGTAAAATGGTCAGGGCTCTGTAATTTCTGGAATCTCCTATATTTGTGGACTTAATGCTTATTACTGTCTTCCTAGAGGATGGTATGGGACATGCTATTTGGGGATAGTTTTCCCTAACATTTATCAGATAGACGATTTAAAGAAGTTTCCGAAAGTGACTGAATTACATCATTAGCGACAGAGGAGGGAAACCTCTTCTACAATTGTGGGAGATATTTTTGGTGCAAAAATTCCTTCTGTAGGAGTTACTTTGAATGCAATCAAGATACAAAAGTTGTCTACTATTGTGGATAACATGCTGACAAATTTTGCAGGGGCAATACTCTTGTTAGATACTGAATTAGCTGCGGATAGAGCTATGACGCTTCAAAATAGGCTTGCTTTAGACATACTTTTAGCGAAAGACGGCAGAGTCTGTAGGATGATTAGCGCTAGGCATTGTTGTTCATATATTACTAATAGTGATAAGGAGATAAGAGACTTACTTACTAACTTGACTAATTCAAGCAAGGATTTGAAGGAATTGAAGGAACCAGGGGTTTGGGAAAAAGTTGGAAATGGATTTGCTTCTGTAGGCAATTGGTTTAGTCAAATTTGGAATGGGGTATTATGGAAAATTGTACAGGGAATATTGATTGTGATTGTTTCTATACTAGGATTATGGGGTACATACAAATTATGGCAAAATAAAAAAAATTAAAAGGGTCTAAAAATAATCAGAGGAGGGAAAAAAAAACCTAGGAGAAGAATCTATAAAGAAAACTCAAGGAGAAGTAAAAGTACATCAGAGACAGAATTGTAAAATGGTGATAAAGGAAGGTGTGATGACATATTTAGTCATCAGAGGAGGGATTGTTGAAGCAGATATTCTAATTAAGAAAATTATTAATGATCTACATGTAATTATTAATGAGAAATTGCATAGAGAAATTAATTATAGAGAAATAATGTGCACGTTTGAAAATGTGCCCTCGGGGCGTGATCATCATGTGTACTAAAATGACAAATTGTATGAAATAATGAAAACATATGAGAAAAGTTTAATAATATGTCATAATGAGATATATAACCTATGTTTTGCATTAATTTGTAGTATTAAGTTAGCTTGACTAAAGGCATAGTTTCCCTGAGCCTTGCATACTCGAGAGACTGAAATACTGAATGCTTTGCAAAGGACTGGAAGCCACTATATCCTTGACCCACTCGAAGCTCAAGTTACTTAGCTAGAATTGTCTGCAATCTACCGGTGGACAGGAGATGATGAAGACAATTTGATACAATTATGTGTAGAGCAGGCTAAATGTACTTTCCCAGGACTTGAATAATAGAAGCACTGACTGAAGAAGAATATGCAACAATTTTGATACCTGATGAGCTGGATGATGAGGGCATCACATGAAGAACCAATCCACATCTTGTGAACTAATAAATATGAAAATTAGTAGATTTGGTAAACAAACACTTTAGGTTAAAAAGTTATATCTGCCGACTGACTGACCAATTAGCAATTAGGGGGATGAACTGGGAGACCCTAATAAAAAGTCATGACAAGGGGCAAGAAGTCAGAGTTGCAGGAGAAGAATTGATGACGTCAGGAGACGCTGTCCGAGGTGCTGACATTGGGCTTATTGGGCTCATTGTATGGTGTGTGAGCCTGATCCGTAGCTGACAAATTGATGACCTGAAGACAAAGACTGACTTTTTGCTGATCCATCCTGGATAGGTAGCTATGAAAATGTGACTGACAATTTTCATGCCTTTTTTTCTAGGTACCAACTGCGCTGATTCTAGATATTCTTACTTAAATAGATTTTTTCACCAAATTTATGTTATCTCCAAATTGTTTTTTGCATGAAGACCCACATGCTGATGCTAATCTTGGTTAGGTAGGCTGTTAATAGTGACGTTGACAAGGACAATGACTGATGAACTTAATTGCTGCACTTCACTATTAATGCTGGTATTCTTAGCTTATGAAAATTGCATTGTCGTATATGCCTTCACCAAAAGTTGATGTTTCCAACTAATGAATTAATAAATTAAATTGATTAAATAAAGATTGATCTAACAGATGATTTAGAGTTGTAATTAATAGGGAAATAAAAATTGTTAACTCCTTTCCGAGTTGTGGTTATTCTTGAGTAGTTGGGTTTAAACTGTTTTCCATAGAATGTTTCTTGATTATTGATGTTAGCTATCGATTTAGTAGTCACTGCATGACTAGGATATTCCATGCGATTCAAAAGGTTCATCGTAAGTTTACTTACTAAGGACCAGGCGTGCTAGCACCGGCATTAAAGTCCCTCTTCCTTGTTAAAAGCCCTCACCTTTGGCTTAGGCATTTAATGCTGGAGTGGGTCTTTAGTAGCCAGTAGAGCCCATAACAGCCGGCTATAATATAGGTGCCACTGAAAAGGCTGAGGTGGAAACTGTTCTTGCGAAGAGGTGGCCAAACAAAAGAACAGTGGTGTTCTTGTGGTGGGAATGGGAGCTGACATGGATCAATGGAGAGGACATGGTACCTCCTGGCTTGGGATCAAAGAACACTGAGAGAAAGAAATGAAGAAAAGGTCCTAAAGACGGGGTGGTAGCTAAAATGTAGGTTCAATAGCTAGCAGAGAAGAAGCATTAAGAAAAGGGTGCTAAAAAGCAGAGGATATCCATTCTATCGTGGTAAATGGAGAAATAATTTCCACTAGCACACTCATTCTAACTTCTGCCTCACCTACCCCCCCCCCCCCCCCACACACACAAGCTCTCTAGTGTAACTACATCATTCTCAAGCAAATAATAGCAACGTTTTGATAAATCGTTGCCTTTTCAGAAAACTTCACTTGGTTTCACAAGGGAACTTGGCAAATACAAACAACAAAACTTGTAAAAGGTGCAGTTTGATGCACTAATTAGTAATTTGATGGTGTAGTTCAAGGCCCAACGTGCCCTGTCATATTCATGTGCTAAAACCTGAAGAAGCTTTACTCTCCAGCGCAAAATGGTTGTGTCTTCCATTCGTGAACATAGCACTAAACAGCCACATTAACCTTAGAATCTATTAGAATAGAGTCTTCAAAAGTCTATAAAACAATTATCCATTGTTATGCATATCTGGGACACACATGCACATCCAGATTCACGTGAGTAAAGTTTGATAGCAGCTGGGTTTGAAGAAGCTGAGCGCAGAAGTAGAACACACTATGCTTTTCAGTCGAGTGTTTCCTTTATTCCTGGCATTGGACATGTCTGAAACCCTGCTATGGGTCTCTGCAGCAGTCACTCCTGCTTACTTTCATCTGCAGTGGTTTTCTAGCATTTCTTCCATAAAAGGAAAAGGAGACACCGCACAAGCAACAGAATAATCCAAACAATGTGTGTGGCGTAAAAGCTCAACACTCGCCTTTCTTTCAAACACAGTGTACGGCGTTTAACCCTGTGAGTACAGTGTTCATCAGCACAGATCTGTGTCTCTAAAAGCACTGCCAAGCCATGTGTACAGGGTAACTGCTAGAAAATCTAGCAATCACACTGTAAAGGTACAGGAATGTTCCAAGCCACACCATCACACAGTGGGAATTCACAAAAACTGTTACTTTTGGATATTTCTCTCACAAAAGCAAATACACCGGAGAAAAATAACTTCTCTTCATGGCATCTGTTATATTGTATCATTTGTTTTAAGTTTTTTATTTACGTGTAAACCTTGCCAGATGGCTCAGGACACTGTACCATTACTAATACAATCCACTGCAAACTATCGACATTATATATTTTTAAAAAAAAATCAATTTAACGAGGAAGAACTTCAATGATTAAAAAAACAGAAAGGAACCAGCAGAGTCCCCTACCCAAATCACGTTTTACAGTACAACGATAGGAACAAGAAAGAGGTATCTCAAAGCAAAAATAGTGAGGCAAATATTCAAACGTTTAGCCTAAAGCTGGTGCACAAATGTATTTAATTATGTTCTACAACGCATCACAGAAAAGAGCAAGATATGAAAGCTGTGGAGAAAGCCTGAGATAGTGGGAGACTTGTTCTGACCATCGTAGCTGAAAGGTTCAAAACCTATAGGGAACATTATGATGCTATCTCCACATCTGTCTACCATTTTATGATCCTCAGAAACTTTCTATTACTTCTGTCAATTTCTGGCTCCTGGTTGGTCTATGCTACCTACTTATATGTAGCACTACCTCAATACCTCATGCAGAAGCTCATAGGAATTCCAGTTTTAGCCATTAAATTGATCACAGCAATTACACGACTAGCTTAGACTAGACCACTATTATGTAAACTCCAATAGCTTCTGTTTGAACAGCAAGATTCTGATTAAAACACTCTGTACTGTACACAAATAAAGGACAGGAAGTGGTCCAGTTTCCTAAAAAACTAACTGCAAGACTACCACAATATGAGAACCTCTGGCATAAACATACCCAAATTGCCTACATTGGCAAAGCCAAAATGGGTGGACACAGATCCTCCATTTGTGCCGCTGGATTTTGGAATGCACTCTCCCCTTGTTCATGTGCCAAATGAAGACCTGGTTGTTTAAACAAGCTTTACGTTTATCACCTGAATCCTGTCTGACAGTGACAATTGTTTTTGCCTGTTACTATGTGCGTCTAGAGACCAATGGAAGGTAATGAGCCATATAAATAACTGTTAACATAAAATAACAGTGTTACACCTTGCCATTCAAGTTATGGGATATAAACACTTTTTCTGTCACAAACTACTGTTGAATATATGTTTTGGCTACTTACCCTTTTAAAGTCACTGAGGACCATGCATTTTGACATAAAACAGTGACATTCGTTAAAATGTAAAATACATGGACAGAGTTCTACATTTGTTGTACAGCTTGAGCTCAGTAGAAATTGTGTTGGTTTAGGAGTAATATGTTAAAATGTCACATTATTCAGAGAACTTAATATTCCTCCAGGGAATTGCTGTGGATCATTCATCTAGATCCTGGTAGTCTGGTCTTTAAAAAAGAATGAGAAGACATTGATGGGCTGAGCTATCAAAAGCAGGACCTAAGTAAAGGTTTGCCCACAGAAAGGGAGAAATTGAGTTTGCTCCTTAAAGTAAGCAACAATTTATAAGGCTGTAGGAGGATTTGTCCACAGCTAGAAAATCTATACATTTTGTAGTGAAATAACCAGTAAAGATAATCAACATGCCAACATCACTTCCCAAATAATTGGGCTAAAAGAATAGATAGGAAACCATGACACAGGCTTCTTCAGAGGATACTACACCTCTGTAAACCAGGGCTGATAAACTAGGAAAAGGATATTGAATCACGGTGTAATTCTGCATAATAAGGACACGAAGACAAAGATAAGCATGAGAGGAGAAGCATAAAGATTCTGACAATTTCACCAAAAAATACTGAAAACAGGGTTTTTTTCAGTATAACGTCGCCTGCCTCTAATTCTAGGTTCAACAAATTGAAAAAGAAATGTTGACAGCACATTTTGTCTAAACAGCATGCTATATGTAAAATTTCTCATACATAAAAGCAAACACATAGGTGGTCATTCCGACCTAGGCGGGCGGCGGTTGCCGCCCGCCCATCGGAATCCGCCTGAATACCGCCCCGCGGTCAATTGACCGCGAGGGGTATTCTGACTTTCCCGCTGGGCCGGCGGGCGATCTGATTCAGATCGCCCGGCGGCCCAGCGGGAAAGCGCCTTCCACAAGGAAGCCGGCTCGGAATCGAGCCGGCGGAGTGGAAGGCGTGCGACGGGTGCAGCAGCACCCGTCGCGCTTTTCAGTGTCTGCATCGCAGACACTGAAAAGCCTAGTTGGGCCCTGTTAGGGGGCCCCTGCCGTGCCCATGCCATGGGCATGGGCACGGCAGGGGCCCCCAGGGGCCCCGCGACCCCCCCTACCGCCATCCTGTTCATGGCGGCTTTCCCGCCATGAACAGGATGGCGGTAGGGGGGGTCAGAATCCCCTCGGCGGCGCAGCGAGCTGCGCCGCCTTGGAGAATTCTAAGGGTCAGTGGAAAACCGGCGGGAGACCGCCGGTTTTCCCGTTCTGACCGCGGCCAAAGCGCCGCGGTCAGAATGACCAAGGGAGCACCGCCGGCCTGTCGGCGGTGCTCCCGCCCCCGTTGGCCCTGGCAGTAGGGAACCACCAGGGTCAGAATGAGGGCCATAGTGCTTAAAGTGAAACTTTTTTATTCAGTTTTCAATTTTTATGTTGCAATCCTTTTAAAACTTGTTTAATCTGACTATAGTGGATTTTATTACCCGAAATACATTATGCATTTTTACGTCTTTAGCAATATGTATACATGACATGTTTCAATTTTTTAAAACCACAATAAACTATTTTTACAAGGTAGAGGTAAAAAATAAGTTCAAACAGCATATCTTTCAATTATAATTATAATAATGACCTTATGCTTCCCCTGGAGACTTTCTATTTCCTGCTTTTCATCATGGGCCTTACTTTCCGCTCTTCAGGTCATGATCAGTGTTCATGGCACTTATCTACACTAGTGAAAAGTGGGATATTGCTTGATTATTGAAAGCCCTGAAATGTTCTATATGTCGATGCTAGATGATTTCTCACTTAGAGTTAACTTCACCCTCTTTATTGTAGTGATATACTTTCTGGATTACTTTCCAGAACTAGGCTTGCTATGCCCTCTGACACTAAGGGCTTAGTCAACAAACTGAGACAGAGCATCCCCTGGACTGTGACCACCCTGGAACTCACTGATCATTATTTGAATGAGAGATGGTCGAGGTAATGATCAGTCCTGTGAGGTTTCACAGGGTAGTTTGTGGAACCCAAACCCTCTTAAACCACAAATACATTTTCAAGATTTATAAAAAAAAAAAAATCCTATTCTAGAGCACACAATACGAATAGTAACTTATCAAAATGAACAGGATAGCAGTAATACCACTTATGAGGAGGCAGAATAATAGAAAATAGTGTAACATTATGAAGGTATAACAACGTTTTTTTATATCAAGAATCAACCCCACCTTTCTCTCGGCTTCCCAAACTAAACTTAGCACCAAAAAAAGACCTACCTTGAGGTTAATAGATAGTTCACACCAGTAAACCTTATGAACAACAGAACCAATATTCGGCAAAGAAACAGCCACAGCTGTCCTCATCTGCAAGCTGGCAATAAGCCAAGTGAAAACCAGATGTTCTCAGTAGCCTTACAGCATAAGAATGTGATAATGACTCTGTATAAACCTCAGTCCCGATCTCTTGTACAAGGTTCCTCTTTACCTAATAACACTTGGTTCTAATATATGTATTTAGTCTAAACACTGAACATTTTCAAAACAATTGGTAGTAAATCCCATCTAACCTTTCACTTACCTAAATTATGTGAAACCATGCTTATTGTTTAAAAATCATAAGTGTGAAATCAGAATGATTTATCATGTTACCATTAATAATGAAATTAATAAATATACGTATATATTTGAAACATATACCTAAGTAAACAAACATATAATAAAAAAATATGGATATAACGAAAGAAGAGATATGATGATTATAACAGTAAGACTTTCTACCAGAACATATAAAGGAATTCACTAATTCAAGTGAGAACTATGGTAGAAGCCTACGTTCAGTCAATCTCACTGTATAAGAAGCATGTACTCTTGAACAGAACTACAGGGGTGTTCCCTTTACTGGTTTTAACTTCGTCTATCATCCTCTATTACAACCACTCTTGGATTTACAGGATCATTAGGGTCCTTCAGTAATTAGGTCTCCAAGTCAATTTTCCTTTCAAAGGCACAGCCTTGGAAATATCCAACTTTTCAAATGAATATGCATTAAAACAACAACACTTTTTGGGGGATGGCAGCTGATGGTAGGATTGGCTTACTAAACAAAGTGATATATAGAAGCAGTTTTGTGTGTTGCCTTTAGATACATTCTGCAAGGAAATGTCTTATGTTTCTAAGGGCACTACTCAAATTCTTTGTTAGCACAGTACAGACAAGGATTTGCAGAGCCAACAGCTCTTTCAAATGCATATACAGAACTACTGGCTCAGCTAATACTTTTTTCTGAACTCACTGATGTGCATTCCAATGCATAGTGGCCATTTTTAAATGCATTTTCATGTGCTCTAAGAAAAAGCATTGCAAAATGGCTGTGGTACATGTGTACACATGCATGTGCATGGGGACCACACTGAAATGCATTTTTGTAGTTTGAAAAAAGGTCCAAAATGTCCACCATTGTGTCTACCTGTACGTGCATGCATAGGTGGTCACCTTTGAAGTAATTAATTTCAAGGTGGCTGTGCATGCATATTCATACATGCTTGTCATCTTTAAACTAATTGTTCTTTTATACTTTAATATTAATGTATGTCTCCAAGGTTAACACAGAAAGGATGTGGGGATATGCCACCAAATACATTTAAAAAATGAAAGCAGCCCCGTATCAGTGTCCAGCTGCATAGCACTTGCAAAAACAATAGCTTTTCTTTCAAACAAGCAATAAGATGGTAGCGGGGATCAACTGATGAGTACAGAAGTGAGGGACCTGGCAGCAAAGTGTAGCTGCCATCCCTACACACAACAAAGAAAAACAGCATTTGCAATGCAATGGGTCTCGTGCTTGCTCAAGTTAGAGCTCTTAGGTCCAGATGTAGCAAAGGGTTTTACCCATTCTGTGTCAATGGGAAAATGTGTTCGTACATAGGGCCCTTAGTGTTGTAAATGCCTAACTGGAGTTTTCTTGCCACACAAACTGAAAATAAAAAGTAAAACAGTTGACATAAGTGAGCTGACTCAAAGGCCACCACCGCCATGAGCGTGACCGACAAGGAGAGAAACAAAAGGAAAAAGAAGTTTGCTCTCAGTCAAAGTTATTGGCAAAAGTGCAATTAACCATGTAACAGGGTCGATGTCCAAGGTGGTAACAAAACCGCCTCAAGGAGGGACAAACGTAAAGCATTTACCAACTAAAACAAAGGATTTTTGAAGGCCAAGCCCACGAACAAGTGATATGATGGGTGTGCTGTGGGCATAGTTAAAAGCCCAGATACATACAAACACGTAGGAAAAGCAGAGCTTGCGCACTGCTATGCTTGACCTAAAAATGAAGCAGGGCAGCACAGATGAGGGTTGGGGGAGCAATGAATGAGTACATAAGAGTGGTGGGATAGAGCAGGAAGAGAGGTGATGGGGAACGGTCAGAGGAAAGCCACACATTAGATTGAAATCCGAAAACACAAAATAAACTATCATGGCTGCTTTTTTTGACTCCGGTGCATCTGCATCCTCACAGGACCAGTGCTCCCTTTGCCATCCGTGTGGCCCTGTTATGGGTAGTAGGATTCTGGTAGTCGCAGTCTGAGCATTTGGTGTAATTACATTCCCAGAGAGCAGAGGAAGCACAGCCGTGAGAAGGCTCAGCAAGGGACCTAGAGAACAGAGAAAGCACAACAGCCATGAAACATGCGCAGCGCTAAGCAAGGGCATGGACAAGGGAATGGCTGCCACCGTGCCATGGTCAAGGGGCTGAGAAAGCGCAGCACTAACACAACTGGGGCATTAAGAGCAGGTGGGAGGAAGGACTCCTATACAAACATGTAAGCAGCAATGACATTGAAGCTGAACACAGGCAAACAGTAACAGGAACTGGAAGCCACTAAAAAATCTCCCCCCCCCCTCCAAAGACCAGATAAACACAAAGCGAAATGATACAGTATTTGGTCCCGGCTCCGTGGGAGGAATGAGGAGGGACAAGGAGGCATGACTGACCACTAGCAAGCAAGGATTTGTAAAGGGCACTGATTACAAACAAATCAATAGCAGAGATGTATACTAAAGTATACATGAGGTCGTATGCTAGGACAGTCCGACGCTGGCAACAATGCCATCTCACAAATGAAGTACAGAACAGAAAGCAGTGCTGGGAGACTGTTCACAAAATACTGCGAGTAGGAGAAGTAACTGTCCCTTTACATCAGATATATAACAAAACACAGGTCCTCAAGCTAGACACAGTTGTACTAGCTATTGACAAAGGAAGACTCATGTTGGTATGTCATAGTATGGCTCCAGGTGGATACGTGTCATCATTTTTAACTTGGACAATTAGAACTGGTCAAACACTCATCTGCAATAGCCTTAATGGGCGGTTAGTTCAAATGTGCTATCAATTCTTAAGTTCTTACTTGAGTTAGTGGAAGAGGGTAGTGCTGTGAGTCAAGCATGGTGCCTACATCAAAGAGGAGGAGATGTGAGGAAATGGTCCTGTTGGTGCGCATATGCCTCATTGAACGGGATAGTCTGCAATGTCCTATTGAATGATCTCCTCAGTGGAGGTGGTAGAAGGTCAGTTTTCCATACTGTGGCTGTGCCACCAACCACTAAGCAATTATAAGTGGAACTCCAATTTTCTAGGCAATTACTCATAATACATATCTAAAGTAAGAAAAGTGATTATTTTCTATTTCCTGTCAATGCTACACTCCCTACTTAAATCCCTTATTTCATTTCCTTTGATATTCAGCACTAGGCTAGAGGTTTTCTTAAACATCAAACCAATATTGGAATGGGATCTCCAATGCTGCACGGAACATACACCATATATTGTATGAAATACAGCATGCAAACTGGGGTGGACATCTACAGAAAAAGGGAGCATCATTAGGATTAAGTCTAGGACTCATTGTAACTTGAAGGCTTTGATGACCTTATACTTTATTGTTATTTATGCTTTATGGTCCACCACAATCATCCGCACCAACATTTTCAAAAACAGCTTGCTCAAATTAAAATGTTTGTGCCATATTTGGTTAATTTCAAGATAATGGGAGTATAAATTGTTGGGCAGGTGGCCTCAAACATTCAAGTCTTGGATGGATTTCCACACCTTTTCAAGGGTGTAAAAGTTCACCTATCTGTTCACCAACAGTAAGTCAACATGCAATCCTAGCTGTTAGAGAAAGCACCTTTGGCAAAAACAATCCTTAACCAAGCAGCCTAGGTTCAGTCGCTCCTATTGTCTGCAAAGTCAGATAGTGATACCAGGGGTCTACCAATGCTGCTCTTCCTGCCAGGAAGCGAGGGGAGATAAAACTTACTTTCAGCTCACAGAAAACTCCTTCCTTCATCCATCCACGTCTCTGAAGCAAACTCTTCCATATCTCATTACACCTCTTTTCCTACTCAGAATTAAAATGATCAAAACATGAAAATTCATAGGCTGGGCAGTATTGATTGCTAAATAAGGAGGCAGAGCAAAGATACATGAAAATGCTCAGTGCCAGAAAACCAGGATGAACCTTGCATTTTACTTCCCATCTCCATGTAACTCAATCTCTCTTTTCCTTACAAATCAATTTTTCTGGTATTTCTGCTCTCTTACTGGTCTTTCCTAAACCATGTAATCCTCACTTGATAAATGTCCCCCTTGCAAATCCACTCCTTAACCACTCTTCCATCTGCTGTCCTCTTTAAACATTTGTTCTCCTTCTCACCCATTCTCTTAACTATTTTTCTTTCTTGGTAGTCATTGTTTCTGCATTCATCTACTTACCCATTTCACTCTGGTTTTCTTACTCAATCTCTCCTCTACTTACAAACCCTATTGCCTCCTCACATTTTTCTTCACTTCAACTTCCCACTCATTCTTACACTAACGTCATTATCATCTTCACTCATGTTTCTCCTCTCCATTCCCACACTTCTCTCTCTATCTTAGCTCAAAGTTTAAGTTCATTGTACAAGCATGAGATTCT
The DNA here is from genome assembly GCF_031143425.1 of Pleurodeles waltl. Taxonomy (NCBI): domain Eukaryota; kingdom Metazoa; phylum Chordata; class Amphibia; order Caudata; family Salamandridae; genus Pleurodeles; species Pleurodeles waltl. The sequence continues at coordinate 769,354,090 of NC_090440.1, forward strand.
GAGCTTACTTTTGATTTAGAGCACGGGATGAAATTAAAGCATGTTCCATAAACATTTTTATCCTCATTTGACCAACAAAATATAAATTAATAGTCTGATGTGCCTTGTTGATTGCAGAAAATCACCATCATTGGATGAATACTGAGGACATGCGATTAAACAAAATTAAGACGTGCATGGAGGTAGTGTTATTTTGTGAGATATGATGTGAGAGCTTGTCATTCTCTGACAACAGGTTTTTTTGTGCAAAATACGTATTTTTTTTTTTTCCAGTTGAGGAAATCTTTTCAGATGTCACAAAGGCAACATAGAAAAAGAAAAAAATGCCCTTCTGACTAATCCCATATTTCGACAAAAATTCTAACTTTAATCCAATTCAAAAATAATTTTGTAACAAGTCCTTAAAACATGCATTCATTTGTAAATGTTTGAGGCGTTTCCAAATATGTAGCAATTTACACACATGAAAATGTGGCAGTGAACATTTTACACATGTAAATGTAAATACATTTGTACTTATTAACTATATTTGTAGTTTCACTACAAGGGAAATGAGTTTTCCCTTCCACACAAATGCTAGTTTAGCAGGAACTCCCTCTATGTTCTACCATGCTAACAGATTTACTGTTGCCATTGGCAGAAGTAACTCTCCAACTGTTTTCGGAGTAGTACACAACCTACAACGGTTTTATGAAAATAATTTAAAGATTATCACAAAACAAAGATGGAAGCCACCTTGGACTGTTTGTTGTTTGTTTAACTTTCATTAAAATCATTCAAAGACAAGGGTTGTGCATGCATATGCAAAAGTGGAGGCAATCCTAGACCAGTTTTACTTAACAGCAAACCATTCCAAAATGGCTGCAGCACAAAAAGTGACATCCATCTTGGGATAGTCTAAATACCATTTTAAGATATTTCCTGCCAATATAAAGAAGAGGGACGCTCAGAGTGCAAAGGGGCTAGGACAACAAGTGGTTGATGGTGGGGGGGTCTATTTTTAGGTCGAGAGTAAGCTTTCGACCTCTTGTATACTTTTTAAGTATACTTATACTGTGGATTCAAAGCAATTTAATTTGTTGGTTGCAGTGTGCTTTAAAAATCCTTGCTTGCTAGTGGTCAGTTCCGCCTCTTAGTCCAGCTTTTGTTTCTTTAGGAGCAGGGACCCACTACTGTATAATTCTGCAATGTCCTGTTTATCTCTTCTGTAGGGGACTTTTTTAGTTTTTTCCTGTTCATCTTACACCACGGTTGTGTTTTCCAGAGCAGTCATGCTTCCTTGGGCAAGTCCCTCCTCTCCCCCAGCTCCCTCTGCAAACATAAACCCTGCAGCAGAGGGGGGCTTTTCCAGGACCAGCTCACCCTTGTTTATCTTAGCTACCACACGTGGCTTGGGATGAGAGTTTTAATTTCCTTGTTATATATCCAGAAATATATACCCAGAAAAGACCAGCTGCTGCGCTCCGGAGCTGCTTCAAGGGAGTGCTCTGCTGATTAGTGACTGCAGGTGTGAGGTTTGTATGAGCATGATCCCACAAGCCTGCATTTAAATACAGTGAAAATGCAACCTACCGTTTATTTAGACAAACTAAACACACTGTAAAAAACTAGAACCCATCACAAAAACATACACAAAACAAGGGCAGCTCCCGGGCCCCACAAGGCTATCAGTGGCATTGCCTCTTTAAGGGGTCCCTTAAACTCGCCCTGACTCTCCTTGTGTGTGTCCTTTTTGTCCTCCCTTCTCTGCATCAATATGAGCTCCGCAGCCAGCAGCAGCAGGAGCAGCAGCCAACCCTCCTGTCCCTCCTCCCAGCTCACCCCAGAGAGAAGGGAAGGATCCCAGCGGAAGGAATCCCGGCCATGCCCTCTTCTCATGCCTGCCCCTAGACCCCCAGCACCGTGTTCTCTCTTTTTTTCCATAATTACTTTTTGCTGGCTGTCGTTTGTTTTCTTTTTGTTCATCTTTGGATTTTTTTGCTTGCACCTCTTACTAACGCTATCATCCCACCCTCTTTCTTTTTTTCTACAACCTCTCCACCCAGATTGTTCCTAACCCTTAATCATCACTGTGTTCCCTCTTCCTGGCATTCTGTTTCTTACCACTTGCAGACTGACCTGTCCTTTCGCACATTATCTTCTTTTGTATACCTATTCTCCCTCATTGCCTCTTAGTCTGGTTTATTTTCTTCCCTTCCAAGCGCTTTCTCTTTTCATCTCTCCTAGCTTTGTACATCTGCCCCCCTGGCTGTACACGTCTCAGTCTTTCTCTCCTGCCCCTCTGAATTTCCCCATCAGCATTTTTGCTGCTACACTTAACTTTAAGCCTGTTTCTAAACTTCAACCCACTCTGTGCCCTCTTGTTTCCTTTCTTTCAACTTTGTGCACTTTATAGCCTGGCTTGCTAACCTGTCCCCGATGGTATCTCCACCCTTCCGTGCGCCCTACTACTTTTCTTGAATCATTTTTGTTTGTTGTCCCCTACCCCTTTTCTCGCCCTCTTTCTCCTTTCCCGTCCCTCAACATTATTCCTCATCGCTCCTTTCTTCTCTCTGCCTCTTCTTCTTTCATGTTCCACCCTTGGTCCAATTCCCTTCGCTCTCATGGCTTCCCTGTCAATCCTTGTCATTTTATTTTGCTCACTGTTCCATCCTTTCTTATAACTTCCCTTTTCTTACCTCTCCATCCTTTCTTCTATCTCAATAGAAAGGCTCATTGGACTTTGGATAAGCTGTGCAGTTAAGAATGATTCCAAAGAAATTATCAGGCCAAAAATAAATTCAGTGAATTCACTTTATATCTCTTTGGTTTGATTTGTAGTTTAAGTTTCCCTGTGTCCTTTTTTTGCTTAGCTCCTGGCAGTGTTGGCAGTTTGTGTACATTATTATTACATTCCAAATTAGCAGCCGAAAAAGCTGGCAATGATTCCATTCTGTATACTGTTGATGGTTATCGGTGTCAATCGTGAGTGTGTGCTGCTCATTAACTGCAATATAGATGTTCTCTATTAGTGGTTTGCCTTCACAGGCTGACAAAGATAGCAGCCTATGATTTCCAGTCATTGCAGCGTATACTAGCAGTATGTGTAACCTCAAGCTTGCTAGTAGTGCTTTTAAATGATGCAATGCTAACATGAAATGTCAGTTTAGGTTTGCAGTGTTAGAGATAGCTATATTGTTCACAGTGTTTGCTGCAAGAATACGGCCAAGATCTGGCAGTGTTTTCAGCAAGTTACTGCTCATTATTGCCAGTAGGTAGTTTCTTTCGAGTTAGTTGGTTTTTCAGTGGGGAATGGGATACTCTTATGGTGTAGAGGTGAGTTTTTGAAGTATAGTGTAGGTAAGTATAGTGTAAGTGTATGTTCTTGCTTGTTTTTCTTCACTAGGACACTGCTGTTGTGGTATTTCTCCCTAAATTCCTGCCCCCAAATTATCCTATACATTTTATGGCAAGTCAGTACAAAAAATATCCTGTTTGCATTTAAAGCTAAACAAAAGTAAAACGCAAAGAGCTCTAACTTTCACAAATGTGAGACTGGTTGCATTGCAAATGCTTGTTTAAATTGTGAAAACAAGGGGCTGAGAATGGAGTACAGAGAGCCTTGAGAGCAAGAGAAAATAGTCTCTCAGTCAATGCAGTGCCAGGTCTGACATTGGAATTGGAAGGATCCAATGATCCAATCAAAATACAGTGACACCAAAATAATCCTCAGATGGCCATCCACAAGAATAGAGAGGAAAGGCACAGAATTAGGAGCAAATAACTGAGATGGACATAAAAACCATCAATTCATGTGCAATGGGCAAACCTAAATCCTATTCTACGTTTAAATAGGATAGAATAGGACAGTTTGCCAATAGAGGATAAAAGCTGTCTGTATATGAGACCTAAAAATGTGTTGCTGACAGGCTCAAAGGGGTGCCTGTTTTAGACATGATGATACTACCTTTGACTTTTCCAAAATGTTGGAGGGCCATCTGATCGCTCTTTAACTTTCTACAAACAATCTCTTCTAGATGCTTCTAGTTTTTCCTTAATGCAGTAAGAGATGATGAGGTGAGAAACCAAGCCCTAGTTACCTGAAAGCTCCCTACCAACTGTCTTCTCCTTGACCGTTCTGTTATAGACAAAATCCCAGGAGAAGCTTTACATCAACTTAAATAGTACCTTTGAAAACAACTATTCAACCTCCTCATTCAGTTAGCAAATGCAGTCTGATCCTGTTAGAAATTGGGTCTCTAGTTGGCAGAGGTATGCACCCTGTCCAAGTAGGGACCACGTTCCTAGTCAGGGTAAGTCACAACACAACCTAAATTATCCTGTACTCACCCTCCCAGAGCAGGTTGGCTTAACTTAGAAGGCAATGTGTAAAGTGTTTGTTTGATAACTCATGCAGTAACACTGTAAAGACACCACACCAGTTTAGGAAAATAGATAATATTTAACTAAATAAAATAAGACCAAAACGACAAAATATGAACAAGTCAAGATATCACTTTTTAAAAGTTTATACGAGTCTCAATCCTTAAGAATCAGTGGTTGTATCCTTTTAAACACACAGTCCTGGGGATACTCAAAAATAACCATGCAGAGGGGCCGCAGAGGAGGAGATGCATCGAAAAGTAAAGTGATGTGCTCATTTTTCCAGAGTGACAAAGGCGATGCGTTGTTTGTTTCCACTCTGCAAAACGATGTGTCGATTTCCAGGAGCGCAGCCCTGGTTCCTCACTGTGATGCAGGGATATTTTGTCACCGAGGGATGATGCGTGGAAAACCCAGAAAGCATTGAGCAAAGGCAACAGGCACTGTGTTGATCCAGAAAGCGATTCAGTGATTTTTCAGCAGCAGAACAGGCGGTGTGTTAATCCGGCAAGGCGTTGTGTCAAAATTTGCAGCAGTTGCATCGATTTTTGGATGTGCTGCATTTTCTCTTCTTTAGTGAAATCTTTGATAGCCCTGAGACCTCAGAACAGGGGGCAAGATGAATTCAAGCCCTTAGAGAGCACTTGAGCAGGGAAGGAGAGTCCTTGCAGCAGAGTCAGCACACAGCAGGACAACATGCAGGCTAACAAAGCAGTCCAGATGAGCATTTTGAGTAGGCAGACAGTCACTCTTACAGATCCCAGTTGTAGGTAAGGAAGTCTCTGATTTGGTGAGGTCACAGACCCAGTATATTTACCCAAAAGTGCCTTTGAAGTGGAGGAAACTTCAAAAAGTGGTTTTGAAGTGCACAAGTTCCTCTTTAAACCCAGCCCGGTCTGTCAGAAGCCCTGTGGGAGGGGTTATCAGTCCTTTGCGTGAGGGCAGGCTACTGGCCTTTGAAATGTAAGTGAGAGCCCCTACACATCTTCATGCCCAGGCAAAACCATCTGTATACAGATTAATGCAGCTGTGTCTTGTGTTTATGGCTGTCTGGGTGGAATGCACTAGGGGAATAGTCAACCAGCACAGACAAGACGTGGATTGGAGACAGGCTGTAAGACAGAGATGGCAGTGAGGGCAGAGAAATGGCTACTTTCTAAAAGTGGCATTTCTAAAATAGTAATGTAAAATCCAGATTCACCAGTAAGTAGGATTTCTCACTACCATTCCAACCATACCAAATATGACAAGTCTATTCTTTTCAGATCAGACTTTACAACTTAAAGGCATATAAGGGAATCCCTGATGTTGGCCTAGGAGAGAAGCAGGCTTCACATTAGTGAAAAATGACTTTGGGAGTTTTTCTTACCACAACATGTAAAACTTCTACATACATGTCCTGCCTTTCCTTACATAGCACCCTGTCCTATGGGTTACCTAGGGCTTACCTTAGGGGTGACGTGTAGGAAAATGTGAATTTAAGGCTTGGCAAGTACTTTCAAATGTCAAGTCGAAGTGGCAGTGGTTAAGGGACTACATATATGTGTGGCACACTCAGTGCTGCAGGCCCACTAGTAGCATTTAATTTACAGGCCCTGGACACTTCTAGTGCACTTTACTAGGGACTTATAGGTAAATTAAATATGCCAATTGGGTATGAGCGAACGTTACCATGTTTTAGGGAGTGAGCACGTGCACTTTAGCACTGGTTAGCAGTGGTAAAGTGCCTAGAGTCCTAAAACCAACAAATAGGAGGTTGGAAAAAGAGGAGGAGGATCACAAAAGGTTTGGGGTGACCCTTCAGAGAGGACCATTTTCCAACGGACCACTAAGTCTTGTAAAATAGCTGTATACCGATTTCACCGCTGGGGAAGAGTTTTCTTTAGTTAAACAATGACAAAGTATTATATGCTATTTACACTAGTGTGCAACTTTATCATGCATGCACCACTATGAAAGCAAACCAATGAAGCAAGGATAAGAAACACTTTCTCTACAACTGTGACACTTGTCCATTAGGCGTGCTAAATATCTACTGGGCCAAAGCATAAAAAGGCATATATTTTGGTATTGACTGCAGAGGCATTGAATGCAGTGGCATTGAATTTAGTTGCGTACAATGCAGCATCGTAGAATTCAGCAGGGAAGATTAGAGTGGCACATAGTAGAGTGCAGAGTGGAGTGGTGTAAAGTGGCATAGAATAGCGCAGAGTAGAGTGGCACCGAGAAGAGTGGCACAGAGTAGAGTTGCACTGAGTAGAGTGGCATAATGTGGTGCAGAGTTAAGTGGTGTTGAGTTGAGCAGAATAGAGTGGAGTAGTGTAAAGTAGAGTGGCATATAGCTCAGTGAGCATGTAGTGCTGCAGAGTAGAGTGTCAGAGTGCAGAGGTGTAGAGTGGCATAGAGAGCAGTGGTGTAGAGTGCATTGGTGTAGAGTGCAGTGGTTAAGAGTAGAGTGGTATAGACTGCAGTGGCAGAGTGAAGTGGTACAGAGTGGAAAAGAGTGGCATAGAGTGCAGTAGCACAGAGTAGACTATTTCCGAGTAAAGTGAAAATATGTTGGGTGGAGGGAGCCAGGGGACATTGCAGTTGCATAGCATGACAGAGTGTAATGGCGTAGAGTAAAGTGTGTAGAGTGCAGTGTTGCAGAGTAGATTAGAGTGGAGTACTGTGGATTCGTGTTGCAGAGTAAAGTGCATTTGCATAGAGTGTATTGGCTTACAGTGAAATGGAGTAGAGTGCATTGTTGCAGAGTGGAATAGAGTATAGTGGCATACAATGTAGTTGTGCAGAGTAGATTGGTGTGGCCTATACCAGAGTGGTGTAGAGTGCAGTGGTGAAGACTGCAGTGGTGTAGAGTAAAGTGGTGAAGAGAGCTTTGGCATAGAGTAGGATGGTACAGGGTAGAGTAGAGAGGCATAGCATGAAGCGTGGCGCAGAGTGCAGTGGAGTGGTGCAGACCGAAGTAGCGTGGAGTAGTGCAGAGTAGAGTGCAGTGGTGTGGAGTTTTGCAGAGTAGAGTGGAGTGGCATAGAGTGGAGCAGTCATGGTGTGGTAGCACACTGCCATTAAATACAGCACATTTTCAATTGAAATTACCATTACATTTACATTGACATGCCGTTTTACTAAGAAAGCTATACTTGAAATGACAAACCTAAGTGTGTTACAAGATGCACTTTCATGAATAGTAAATGTAAAAGGCCTGGGCAAACCAGATAACTATTAGCCTGGTTACACAACTATGTATTTTAATGAAACAACAAAGCACAGGAAACTGCACCACTTTTAACGTTCGACAGTGGACATATTTCAGCCATCAAAGTCATGAAAATAATTTCTCTTGAGGCCTCAAGGGCTAGAGACCCCTGTGACGCAGGGGCTTGCGTTGCACCCTGTACTGCATTCCTTCTATTGACATTTTCAATACGCAGACCATCTGTGCCACTGTATTGTGCAATGTACAAACATGACGCAAGTCAGTTTCCTCAGCAACCTTGCTCACGTGTGCTACACAGGCCACATGTATGCAGCTCTAGTCAAATTAGCAGCATTTAGTGGTCTCGAGGTTTGACCGTCTACGAACCAAAGAGAAGTTCATTTTTTCCTTCCACAATATTCGCATAGCAGTGAAAAAAATAATTACTCAGGGTCGAATCGAATCTACTCGCAAACTAACATTTAGATATAGCAGGTACTGGAGTCTCTAATCTTCACATTGTCATCTTCTTTCTACTTGAACACCACTTGATGCCATTTCTATTTTACTATACTTTTAACTTGATTCGTGTGTCACTTATTTGATAATGTGCCACGGCCACGTTTATAGGATAATGTGCTATTTTCAAAGACAGATTATTACGAGGTGCAACATTTCTTTGTTCGTCAGTTCAGAGACATGACTGTGGTGAATCAAATCCTCGTATCCCATCATGCCTTGTGTGAAACAAAAATTAAAATAACTAAAAACGCTAAGAAAAAAAAAAGTCAGCTTGCTTAATGTTGCTTCAAGGGGACAAATTCATATAACAGACATCTCACGAGTTCCTTGCTTCGCTAGCTGAAACTAAAATTTCTGAGGATTATTTATGCGTGGAAACGTTAAGTACATAGTTCTCTCCAGGAGTGAATTCAGACATAATAGAAAAACGTACTCATCTGTTGCTTTATTTCTGGTAGTTTGAATACATGCCTTTATATTTTCATTAGTTGAAAGCCGGAACTTTAGAGATTCAAATCGTAACCAGTGGCAATTCTCAAGTAATTGTGAGAGCAGACATATATTAGGGTTCCTAGTAGACATCCCAGACTTGTCCCTTTATGGGGCCAGTGTTAGCAGTTACCAGTCTCTTCGCCGCAGATCTCTAATTTGACTTAAACATTTTTGTGTGAAGTATTAATAAAAATAACTGATGATGAGATCCAGGCCCTTCAGCTTTGAATCCTCTGGAGGGCCAGCTTTGGGTGAACATGTCTGTTCATCAGGTTTGTATATGTTTGTGCAAGCACTCTTGGTGCACTGTATTCATTAAGCTATGTACCTTTTAGTAAATGGATGTTTTTGGCCATTATGAGTGGAACTTTTTCAAATTAACAGCTTCCCTCCCTTGGATACTGAATAGTGTGCAGTTTCGGTCCTAAACAGCACTAAAACCATATTCTCGTCTTGAAAATCAGGATCATTACAGTTTAGCTGCTGGGTCCTCTACAAAATGCGGAATTACTCAGTAAATTAGTATTTCTTCCACATATTCCTCCTGGTAATTCCTCAATCACAATCAAAATGGTCAAACAGTTGCAATAGTTGCTGGAACAGTGACATCCCAAACCAATAGAAGTTCCTAATAGTAGTCATGAAAACTGGATTTAGAGCTAGCATCTAAACCATGGTATCTGCAAAACTGTAAGGCATTTACTGATGGTCCAAATGGTTCTACACACATGATGACCAGCCACACCAAACCTTGGAGATTTGCAACAATTCACCATACCCTTTCCCAATAAACAAAATATTTTATCAGTTTATGTCATGGCAATGGCTCTTCAGTCTCGCAGTCATATAATCTCTCCTGAAAGCTCCCAACTATCTTGTGATGCAAGTCAGTTGGTTTGGGTCGGCAAGGTGGATTCTCACATCCTACTGGCTACTCAACAGCTGACTTCCTAGAGACAATTACACAGAGGGTTCAGTCCAATGCACCTTGCTAATGCTCTCTTGGTTAGGGATAACTTCCTCTCCACACCCTGAGGACCATTGTGTCATTTGTCCCAGGGTAGGTGCGAGTACAAAGACAGCTCTAGACTCCTAAGGTCAGTCCCACCATGGGGGAAGAAAGGTGGGTGTTGGCTTCGTGAACTTCTAATGTTCTGTTTTGACTCAGATGCCTTGCCCAGATGATCTTGCTGAACTTATCCAGATGAATCCATCCTACTTGCTCATGGGACAGAATCTACTTAAACCTGGATTATAATGTAAGAAACATGGGTTAATAGGAATATGTGCCACCTTTAAAAATATAATTGTATCAAATCCATGATCGGTAACACTTTCCTGGATGTCTCTAGTAGTGTTATGCTGATTTGCATAGCACACTAATCCAGGCGCTTGGGAAGCTGTGTGGTCTCCAAGGTGCTTATATGGTGAGTCAGGTGTTTTGGAATGCAGGAAGCGAGGGGGAGGCTCTAATGTGTTGAGGGAGGTTGTTCCATGTCTTGGTTGCAATGTAGGAGAATGAGCGACCTCCAGTTTTGCTTATGTGGATGCGGGGAGTGTGCACGAGTGAGGCAGAATATAGGTGTCTGGTGTGCTGATGAAAATATGATGCTGTTCAGGTATTCTGGTACTGTGTTGTGTAGGGCTTTGTATGTGTGCTTGAGAGGTTTTCTGCGCTTGTGACTGGGGAGACAGCGAAGCTTTCTGAGGTACAGTGTGATGGTTGTGTGGCATAGGAGGTTTTGCGGCAGTGTTTTGGATGGTCCAGAGTATGTTTAGGAGTAGTTTGTAGGTTCCGGTGTAGCAAGTATTGCCAAAGTCTAGCCTGCTGGTGATAAGTGCTTTGCATGACTGTTGGTCTGGTGTTCTGAGGCCACCATTTGAAGATCTTTCACAGCATGCATAGGATGTGGAAGCAGGAGGTTTACACTGCATTGACTTGAGCAATCATGTTGAGCTTGTCGTCTAGGATGATCCCTAGATTTCCTGCACGGTGTATGGGTGTGGACAGTGGTCCTAGCTCTGAGGCCCTAGTGGCCCTTTATAATATCTTGTTGCTGAAGACCAGTACTTCTGTCATTTGAGCTTCAGGCAGTTGGTTCTCATTCAGTCTGCTACCATGCTAATGCGGTTGGTGAAGTTGGCTCTGGTGATAGTTGTCTTGTCAATCAGGGAGAGGATGAATTGGGTGTCATTGTTGTGGGGAGGTAACAGTGATGTTTTATGATCAGATGATGTTGGCAAGCAGTGACAAGTATATGTTGAAAAGGATAGGGCTGAGGGACGATCTATGTGGGACTCTGCATATCCGTTCTTTGGTCTCCAATGTAAAGGTGGTACCTGACCCTCTGGGTTCCTCATGTGAGGAAGGAACAGATCCATTTGAGAGTGGATCCATGTCTGCCAACCTTGGGGAGTCTGTAGGAGTAAGTGTGTTATAAGAGATAGTGTTAAAGGCTGCAGAGAGATGGAGCAGGATGCGGGCCTTTGTTTCTCCTTGGTCCAGGATGATTAGAATGTGGTCAATGGCCGCAATGAGTGCTGTTTCAGAGCTGGGTTCTTTCTGAATCCTGACTGTGTGTTATTTAGAAGGTGGTGAAATTCGAGGTGGGTTTTGAGTTGCCCTCTGATGGCCTTCGCAATCAATTGATCAATCAATCAGGATTTATAAAGCGCGACTAATTACCCGATAGGGTATCCAGATGCTTGGAGGTCCCAGAAGCTTATTTGAACAGCCAGATCTTGAGGGCCATTCGGAATTACGGAAGTGAAGTGGTGGTCTGGAGGTGATGGGGAGGCTGTTCCAGGTTTTTGCTCTGATGCGAGAGAATGAGCGTCACCTATTTCTGCTTTGGTAGATGGGGGAAGTATAGGCAAGAGAAAGGAAGGCAGAGCATAATTATCTTAATGGTTTCTGGAAGTTCAGGCAGTGGTTAATGTACACGGGTCCTTGGTTGTGTAGAGCTTTGTGTGCGTGGGTCAGTAGCTTGAATTGGCATCTCTTCTGTATGGGAAGCCAGTGGACTTGCCTGAGGTGGAGTGTGATGTGTGTTCATCAGGGAAGGCCAAGGATGAGTCTGGCTGCAGTGTTCTGTATGGTCTGAAGTCTCTGTAGGAGATGTGCAGCTATTCCAATGTAGAGGGAGTTTCCATAGTCCAGCCGGCTGATGATGAGAGCCTGTGCCACAGTGTGTCTCTTCTGTAGGGGTAGCCATCTGAAGATCATGCGTAGCACACGCAAAGTAAGGAAGCAGGCAGAGGGTACAGCATTGATCTGTGATTTCATGGTGAGCTTGTTGTCAATGATGATTCCAAGGTTTCTGGTGTGATTGGAGGGAGTGGGTGCAGGTCCTAGGTCTGATGGCCACCAGGAGTTGTTCCATGTGTTGCTGCTATTGCCAAATATCAGTTCTTCCATCTTGCCTGTGTTCAGCTTCAGACAGTTGTTTTTCATCCAGTCAGCGACGCTTGTCATGCATATGTAGAAGCTGGTTCTGGTGGTGGAGGGATCGTCAGTAAGTGAGAGGATGAGTTGGGTGTCGCCTGCATAGGAAATTATGTTGAGACAGTGGGATCTGATGATGTTGGCCAGCTGGGTCATATATGCGTTGAAGGGCGTGGGGCTGGGGGATGAGCCCTGGGGACACCGCAGGTGATCTTCTTGGGTTCAGAGGTTAAAGGTGGATCCCCTGGCTTCTTCGAGTGAGGAAGGAAGTGATCCATCTCAGCGCATCCCCTTGGATGCCGATGTGGTTGAGTCTTTCAATCAGTATGTGACAGGATACGGTGTTGAAGGCTGCTGAGAGGTCGAGGAAGATCAAAGCTGCTATTTCTCCTCAGTTGAGGAGGGTTCGGATACCGTTGGTGGCTGTGATCAGGGCAGTTTTGGTGTTGTGATTGCTGTGGAAGCTGGTTTGGGAGGCATCGAATAGCTGGTTCTGATCCAGGTAGGTCATGAGTTGCTTGTTGATGATCGTCTAGTATCTTCACTGGGAATGGGAGCAGGGAGATTGGCCAGTAGTTTTTGGGTTCTTTGGAGTTGGCGGAGTGTTTCCAGGTGTAAGAAAATGCTGCAATGGTGATAGAGGTGTTGAGCAGTGTGGTGTGTTCCTGGCCGATCCTTTTGTTCCCAAGGTTGAGGATGTGGTGCGGGCTCCTGAGTGGATGGATTTCATGGTGGAGGTGATATCCTGGGTGGAGAGGCTGTTCCAGGTGGTCAGTGTGGTCTGTGTTCGTTAGGGTGGTGGCGTATCTATTGAGAAAGTCCATAGGTGTGGGTCGGGGTTTGAAGCTTTGGTATGTGGTTGTGATCTTATGTTGGAAGAAGTGGGCAAAGTTGCTCCATGGCTCCTGTGAGGGTGTGATGTTGCGTGCAGCAAGGGCTATCTTCTTTGTTTCCCTCAGCAGGCGATGGTGGAGGTTGAGAGAGGTCTTGAAGGCTACTCTGTCAGAGGCGTCCTTGCTGGCACGCCATCTCCTCTCCAGATGTTTGCTGTCAGCACAGTTGATGATCCAGGTGCTGGTAGTCGGGTTGGAGGTATTGAGGACGTCCACCCAGCTGGTCTCTGAGATTTTGTTCCACCTCCAGTGGGGAGTGCTGGTCATCTTGGGGTGGAGGTGTGGGGGCTGGAGATGCTGAAGTGGATGATGGAATGATCAATCCATGTGAGTTCTGTGACATGGCTGTATTTGATGCAGCTGCTGGAGTTGAAAATAGGGTCCAGCGTGTGTCCTGCAGCGTGTGTAGGGTTGTGGATAATCTAGGTCAATCAGAGGATGCTCCTACTGTCGAGGAGGTGTGCAGTGTTGTTGTCGGTAGGGTCGTTGATGTGGAAATTTAGGTCACTGAGGAAGATGTAGTCCTTAGAGTCTAAGGCTAGGGGTGCACTTGGTCTGTGATGGTGTCGCAGAAGCTCAAGCGCATACCCGAGGGTCAGTATGCGAGGGTGGCTCGGATGGTTGTTTTGTCATCCATGTGGAGCTTGAAGTTGAGATGTTCCAAATGGGGTGGTGGTGGTGGTGTTGTTGGTGCCGCTCTGTATGGCCTCTTTGTGGATGATGGAGGAGAGCAGGGAGGTGGGTTGGAAGTTGCTCAGTTAATTCAGGTGGGTTGTGGACATCCCAAGAAGGGCTTTGATTTCTGCAAGTTTCCATTCATGTTGAGATGTGTCAGACATGATAAAGGTGTTGATGATGTGGGGTGGGATGGCGTCGATTGGTGATGTTCCCGGGTTGTAAATGTGGTGGTGGCATGGCTCCATTGGGATCCCTGATTGGATGGTCTGCATGTTTGCCACTGTGTTGTTGCTGATGAGAGTTGTCCATTTGTTCAGGTGGCCATCTTGGATGATGCTGGGTAGGTTAGTGATGAGCTCTCTGGGGTTGGGTTGGTGTGCAAAGTTGCTGTAGAGGTTTGTGATTTTGCTGTGGAAGGAGTTGGATAGATTGTCACAAAGTTGTTAGGAGGCAGCGATGTTGTTGACACTGTTGTGTAGCCATTTTAGCTTTAGTTTATACACATTATTTTAGCAAACTAGGCCTGCCGCTGTGCACTTTAACCTAGATATATTTTATTTAGCTTCACTATATTATTTTAACATTAGCCACATTTGCTGTCTTGTTTTATTTTCTCTATCTAGCTGTTCTTCGTATAAGTCAGCACTGCATTCTTAAACAAGATATTTCTTTCACTTTGTGGTTTTCTCAAGGCTGCAGTAAGACAGGTTGCCGGCAAAAGTGGTACGCTTTGTCTCCAATGTTCACAGAAACATACACACTCTTACGTGGGGATCCTTTCTTGGAACATCAGCTGTTTTATTATAAAAACACAACTTTGACCCATGTACGATAAAGGGAGATTCCAGCCAGATGACACAACTGTATGCTGATGGCTGATTGCTTCACTACAGATGCTTATGTAGACACCAGGCCTCTTGCTCAGGTATGAGGGATGATTTCTTCCCAGGGGGAACCTGAAAGGCAGAATTAGAACTTAACATGCTGTGCTCTAACATAGCTTAGGTAGGAACCATGCCCACAAACCTTAGTGACAGTATGGTAGCGTTATTCTTGTGTTTTACTCTCCTTGTCACAATTTTACTCTTATTGTGCTTCATTGTCCTAGTTATTGCAATATATGCTTTACTATCTAAAATGCAGTTACTTCAATAAAACCTTATGGAACTATACTCTGCCTCTGATTGTCCTTGCAAATGTGAGACTAATGTAACTGAGAGAAACGGATTAGATCTGAGCTACCACGATTCCCCTGAGGAGTCAAGTGTGTCATGTGCACGGTTGCCCCAATCATCCCTGCTCTTGGGTGGAGATGAGGCACTGCTAGTTAGCCGGAACAAACCCAGATTAGGCCAACGGGTGTCACATGGTGCGGGATCAGACTCAGTCCCCCACAGTACAGGTGATTCGGACGCCTGAATCCAGTAGTCTCATTAGGATAATGAGAACCTACACAACAACACTAGCTGAGGGCAAGGTGAAGTCCTTGATGATTGTGAAGATCTATTTGTAGCTGTTGGAGCCTCCTTCAAAGCAGTTCATGAATGCTTTTTTCATGGTGTCTCTTATTTGCCGGTGATAGCATCTGAATGCCGCCTTGTAGTTAGCTCTGTTGGTGGTGTTGTGGCTGGCCCTTTCACGTATTTTCTAGCTGTTTATTGTGTTGTTTAGGGTCTGGTGGTCTTCTGTGTACCAGCTGGCCTGCTTGGTTCATCTACTATGCAGGTTTGATATGATGGGTGCAAGTGAGTACACACAGTTCTCGTTGAAACTGTTGATGTCCTTTCAAGGTTGTCTGTAGGGCTATGTTGATCTGTGCTGAGGGCACTGAGCCAGTCTGCTTCTGTGATTTTTGCCCCAGCAATGGCTTGAAATGCTGAACCAGGAGTATGCAGGTTTTGAATCCCTCTACACACTCTATAGAGGAAGTCTGGCTCATTTGCTTCACTCGCTACAATTAAGAGCAAGTATTATTACCCACCACTTTTGAAGATCACGTCAGCACCATAATGTAGGTGCTATCTAAAACAGACATTTGTTTGTATTGTATTCTCATATTAATGATGCAGTTATTGTTATGGAATATCGGTGATGTCAATTGTGATGTCCTCAAGATTAAGGTCACATGACATCACCTCCTGGAAAGATTCAGGGTCAAAGGTCCCATGATGTCACTTCCTGTGATGTCATTAAGGTCAAAGGGTGAGTGATGTCACTTCCTCTACCCCTGGAAATTTTGGTTAATTGACGTCCATGGGCTGTTCTTTCCCAGGAGACACCCTGCTTAATATTTATGTAGGGAGCTGAGTGATTTTCTGGGATAACTGCAAACAGGGTACATAGGGCAAATAAATTATTCTTCATGTGG
The DNA here is from genome assembly GCF_031143425.1 of Pleurodeles waltl. Classification (NCBI taxonomy): domain Eukaryota; kingdom Metazoa; phylum Chordata; class Amphibia; order Caudata; family Salamandridae; genus Pleurodeles; species Pleurodeles waltl. Next base: position 769,370,049 of record NC_090440.1, read on the forward strand.
AGGGGAAATTAATATTGCTGGAATCTCATTTGTAAACTCTTGCATTGTTCCAAATCACTCAACAGCAGAGTGTTGGCCAGTAGCTTACGAGTATTGAAGAGGATAGGGAAAGAAACCTTCTGACAATTAGTAGTTGTAACTTGGCAGCTGTAGCAGTGGAGGAGATAACAGACTGAAGGTGCTTGGTGGGGTTAAACTGTACACCGAAGATCCTGATTGAGCAGGTGGGCTTAGGGTGTATAAAGGAATGCTGAGAAAATCAGGTAAGTTGTAGGAACAGAAAAATCAGCAGGTATTATGTGTAAATGAGTTGTGCATAAGGAACGGGGGTCATCCGGTGAATGGTGGCGGTGAGCCCATCCGTGATTTGTTTGAAAGTGAGGTGAGACAAAGGAAAGCATAAGGTCTGCATATAATCAGCATTGTGATAAGAAGATAGACCAAATGAGAGTATGTTGGTAAAAGAGATGGAGTAAAAAGAAAATTGGAGACAGCCCACTTCTAAAAACTAGTGAATGCCAACTGGCAGGGAGGTGAGCGGACTGAGTCATAATGACTATGAAACAGAAAAAGAGTAGCTGGTAAAATAGGATACAAACTGGGCTTCTATTGTGCATATAATGTATAAGAAGGTGACAGCAACAACCAGTGTTAAGGGAGTCATCCCATAGAATTCTACAGAGATGACAAAAAGGGTGAGATGGAAGGGAAGTGAATTCAACATGTTGTAATGAGGACGGTGCGTTCAAGTGAGAGGACTGTTTTTTGTAAAAGTGAGTTTGCAAAGTCAGAAACTATTAAATAGGTTAACGAAAGACAGAACACTTGTGAGCCAGACAGAACAATTGTGAGCCTGGTAAACCTCAGCTGGTTCAGGGTTTTTAAGAATATGAAGAATTGGGATGTAGGGTGATGAATGTAGACATTGAGCTGCAAGTCCCAAATAGGGCCTTGTGGTTGAACAGAGAGTGAGAGAGGGTTGATCTCTGAAGGAGAAAGCAAGTCGTATGATGTGATGTGTATAGAATGGGTTGGAAAGGTCACTGTTTGGTATTACTTAAAGGGAGTATATGGATCGGCTACATGGGAGAATTGAGGGGCAAATATATGTACTGAACATGTTCAAAAGAGCTAAGTGGCTGATATGAGTGGGGTGGGTAAAAAATGTTAAGAACGTTTCTCCTAATGCTAATCTGTGAAGGAAAAAACAAGTAGCAAAATTGCTAAAACTGAGGTTTCACATCTTAATCAGGTGGACAGCGGCATTAAATGGAGATGGGGAGTTATTAAGGGTAAGTTCACAGTCAGGAGATCAAGTTTTTATTTTATTGTTTTTTATAGCATTGTTAACACCTGATGCAGGGAAGAATAGCACTTTACAGACAGTTGATATGATAAACATGGAAACAGGGCATTGGTGAATGAACAGAAAAATATACTGTAACCAGATAATTGAAATATATACTAGAGCTTACATTTATAGCATTATACAATACAAATACATTGCATAGAAACCAGAATACAGCATAGTAAATATATTTTACTCAAATTTGAATTGTTTTAAGGGCGATAGGTTTCATATAATATGAAAATATATTCAAGTGGAATACTGTTAATTGAATGTAGAAGGATTCCTTGTTGATTTGCTGGTGCTTAAGGGTACAGAAATTCCTTAATTTGCATAGATAAGTTTTCTGGGGCAAAGAGAAAACTATGAGGAAGGGGTAAGGAGTTTGTGGAAATTTAGAAGAGGCTAGAGTGTGTAGTAAAAATATCAGATGAGTTTTCAGATGAGGCAATCTTACGGAGGCAAGCAAGGGTAGTGTGCCTCCTCGAGGTAATGGGCTAACACCTCAAACATTATGCTACAATGTTTCTAATATAAAGTGACTTCAGAACTATTGTTCAAGTCCTCATATGCTCTTGCATCTGGATGATGGTAGAACTTTAGTCCATTGTCTCCCAGACTCCTACTCACTGCAGCATGTCACTTCCAGGGCTTGAAGAAATATGACCACATTACTCAACTTAATCCCCTTACCAGCCCACACCACCTTCAAAAACAACTGCACCATCTCCAAACCCATCATAACTAGCACCCCTATTTATCTTGTAGATAAGCTCATCATCTCTGCTGGCTTTCGCACACCCACATCTAGGACACAATCAGAATGCCGCCTAAGAAGTGTAAAACAATGAAAAGGAAGCCAGCAGGCCTTTCCTATCTATGCACCCAAGATCTGGCATAACAACCCTATATCTATCAGGATCACTCCAATGCTACCTAAATTTACGAAACAGTAATAGACGCACCTCTTTAAATGATGCTACTTCACAACGCAGTAAAAGTACACTTTTGCTTGTAGACCCCAGTTACTTCTCCTATCACTTGTTGACTGTATGATGTTACTTAACCCTGTACAGTACTCCACTGCCTTTTGGCTAGGTGTATGCTACACCACGGTTACTCGTAAACATTTTCCTAGGGACCAAAAGGTTTGGTCTGTGATGTGAGAGAGGGCTGCATCAATGCCAGCAGGCTGATGGGCAGAGTGGGGATGGGGGGGGTGTTAGGGCAGGAAATGTGGGGTTGTTGGTTAGGTGGTTGTAAGGAAAGTGAAGCATGTACATCTAGTGACTGAACTGCGCAATGTGAAACCAGAAAACCTGGGATTATTCACAGTTTTCCAACTTTACCAAATTGTGCAATCCTAGACAATTGTTTTAATTCACTTTTTCTCCTTTCTCTTCATTGTCACAGGTAAGGCTACCTTGAAATGCATAACTTTAGGGTGTGCACTGTACAAAAACTTCTCCTGTGTTTGATTTAATAAACTATCATGTTTTTCACGTATAATAGGAACACAGGCCACCCAGAGAGTGCACATAGCAACTGACTTACATCTTAGTTCACCATTGGCATTGTTGTCAGGGTGAGGGGGAAGAATTAATGTTTCTAAGTTTATGATTGAAAAGTATTACTTAAAAAAAATACTTCTCAATGCACTGCTATAATCTGATGTACTATTATGAAACGGTTCTGTATGTTATTGGAATAAATATTTTTAATTTTGAAGAGACTTTATTATATTTTTACATCTTTTTGCCAGATGTCTTCAAATCTGAAGATGTTCCTATTGTTAAGTGGAACCGGGCACCCTAATTATTTCTTTTCTCTAATGGAAATTATCCTTTAAATAAATTCTACTTGTTTATTGAACATCTTTTTAATGTTTGTACTGCATTGAGTAAACAGCCCAGTGCAGCTGTGGACCAGAGGGCTGCATATATGCCTGGAGGGCAGCATGCAGTCCCCAGGCCGTGCTTTGAGTCTCATGCTACACAAAAAAGATATGCTTACATAAATATATTTGGATAAGGGGAATTTGAAAAAGGAGTTTGAGAAGAGATTCTGACTATTGTTTGTTTCATGGGGAAGAAGGGGTCAGCTGTGAGATGTTTACACAGTGATGATAAAGTGAGTATGGGATTCAAGGGTGCACAGTGAGAAAGATTGGGGAAGGACATGGTGTTTGAAAGACGCCTGAGAAAAACTGAATAAAGGATGTATCCTACTGATGATTATTTGGGTCACATTAATGTCACCAGGAAATATAGGCAGTATGGAGTGAGGGACACGAAGTTCAAAAAAGAGACAAACTACTGCAAGATATGTCCCATCATACATGGGGCAGAGGAGGAGAGTGCTACATCACCACAATGTGGTGTTTAAAAGATGTGAATAGAGGGATTGGTGTGTGTGTAAGACAGACAGACTGGCGATGGACAGGTAAATAGTCCAAAAATAGAGGAAAATAGTTACGAGGGGAGGGTGCGTTGATGAAAGTGGCTGTGTCATAACACACATGATGGAGCCCTCCTGCATAGTGCAATGAAGTACCCCATTGATTCCCATATCTCACAAACATCCTTAGGCTTTACAATAAATGGGGGCACTCAGTTGGTGGGCCACCTGCACTGTAGGAACTGCAGAGGCCTGTGTTACACCCCTGGAGAGTGGCCTGGTAAGAGTGAGTAGCTGCCGATGTGGCTTTATCCATGAGGTTGATCCAACTCTTCAATATGTTGAGTGTAGAAGAAGATTCAAAGCAGTCTGTGACAGAGGGGTTTGGTGGACGTTGATCAGGGATTCTATTTGGTAACCTGGTAGTCTTCAATACAGCCTGAGCTTTTTAGAAAGTCTGAGTTGAGAGGGCGAGGGATATTGTGATTTGTAAACTTCATTTGACAGTTTATGAAGGTTTTGGTGGTGGTGGTCCTGAGTATCGTGGTTGGTGTGGTGAATATCAGGGTCACTGTATGTGCTTTTTATTGTGTCAAGTACCTTGTTTATTGACCACAGAACAATGAAATGCTAATTGAGCCTTTCCAAAATTGTGTACTTTGGCCATAAGTTACACACTGTTCCAAAACAGCTATCTTAATTTGTTAAGTCACATCAGTATCCTCTGGCACTAATGAATAACATTTTCTGCCCCAACAATTGGTATATTTAAGACACTTATGCTGATTGATGGTCATTTTAAATCGGATCCTGATGTGGAAGTTGTGACCACTTCCTGGAAAAACTTTGAATGCTCGTACTTGTTTGATGTTATTCATGTTAATAAACATATGACTGCAAAGTTCAGGACTCCAAGTTTAAAAAAGCATTTGCAATGAAATGGGTTTTGTGTTTGCTGCTACTTGCATTGTAAATTCCTAACTGGAGTTTTCTTGCCACATAAATTGAAAATGAAAAGTAAAACAGTTGACATAAGTGAGCCGATTCAAAGCACTACGGCCCCCATAAGTGTGAGCGCAAAGGAGAGACACGAAAAGAAAAAGAAGTTCGCTCGCAGTCAAACATATCGGCAAACGTGCAATTATACATGAAACAGGGTCAGTGGCCAAGGCGCTAACAAAACTGCCCCAAGGAGGGACAAAGGTAAAGCACTTACCAATGATAGAAAAGGATTTTTGAAAGGCAACTCCATTACCGAGTGTTAGTGATGGGCGTGGTTAAAATTCCAAAGAGAGATTACAATAGGCCAGAGCACTTGAGGCTCGACCTAAAAAGCAGCAGGGTGAGATCTGCATGCCCGACAAAGGTCAATTTATTTGTGGCCTTTTAGGGGCGTTTATGCAAAATGATTTGCTTGGCTAAGGAGAACTGTCCAGGTGAGTTAAGTGTGAATGGCAATGGCTCTATACTGACAGACGAATGCATTGCAGTTTGATAAACGTGGGGTTAATTTAATAACTACACTTCAATGTTGTCTCTAGGAGAGGTTATTACTTTGCTGAAAATGTGGAATCACACTTCAAATTAAACAAAGAAGGCACTTTTTTAAATTCCTGAAAATGTTCAAAGTACTTCCTAGAAAATTTGGGTTGCTTGTTTTAGTGACTGGTGGAAAAGCCATTGCTTCTAGTAAAACAGCGGATTATGGGGCAAACGTAATAAATCCATAATTCTGCAAAATTCGCACTACATTGGTCTTGGCTATAACGTCTATGGGGTGTGTTTAACCTACGATAAATATGGATTGCAGAGTGGTAAGCAGCGAAACGTCAGGTTAAAAACCACGGGGTCGCATTGCATGATACCAAGTAGCCATGCATGATATTATGTTACAAAGTAGTAATTAGCGGAGTTTCCAATGATGGATTCTAACTGTAAGATGACCAAACAAAGTATCAACAAGTTCCACGTCCATTCGGGAGTCTGACTTGAAAGATCCAACTTTTCACAAACATTATTTGACTTCCCAGCTTTATAGACATAGTTTCATAGTAAAACTCTGTTCTAGCTCAATCTCGTTGTTTTAAATCAGTTTGCCATTTCAGAGTACAACCGCAGTTCACAAGCCGAAAAGCATACTTCTATATTGTGCTAGTTTGCAGCTGTCCGGACAAACTGCTTCGGGGTCCGTCATTTCGTTGCTTCTCTTGGGAATCTTCCTCCGGGGCACATTTTTAGGCAGTGACGTTTCACGGAGAGGAGGAGCAGGGCATTCCGGGTTCGGGACAAGCGGGCACACCCAGGAAAATATAAACAAGTCCTTTCATGCAGCAAACAGGAAACGGACAGTTTCATCCATATTTTACAAAACAAAGACTCAGATCGGTGCGTGTGGGGACAAAATCGGGTCAGTTAAGGTGTGGGTCGCGTGAACTTTTTGCAGTACAGTTTGTTGTATCGATTAAAGTGAACATGAACGCCTTACCTTCTTTGGCTTTCTTCCTCCTTGCCAAAGTTCCGCCGAGTTTCCCCAGGAACGAGTCATCTTTCTTTCTTGATGGAGGCGATTTAGGGGTAGGGGATTTAGGTGTGGAGGGGGATTTTTGCGGGGACGTTGCCATGTCACGGCGGTAGTAGTTTTGTGGGTTGAAGACCGTAGTGAGATCTTCCGCCCTGTGGGATGATCGCAGAGTCAGATTTGCGAGCCCTGCTCAGTTAAAAGGGCTGCTCCCTTTCCAGCGGAAGCGGAATCATTTCAGGCATTCCAAGCAGTTCCCCCTCCCTCCTCCCATCCTGCAGGCTCCAGTCCAGGGAAGCTGGCTCTGCAGCTGGGTGCACTGCAGCAGCAACCTGGAAGCGGAATCCGTCCTGACACTGCCAGGCCTCCTCGGCCATGCTGACGCACTCACTGCCCCAGGAGCCTGTAGTTCCATCAATTCATCCCAGGTGGAAGAGGAGTGCTCCGATTGTTGTTCCAAATGTGCTTCTGTTTTCACATTCTCTGTCTCCGGATTGCATGCTGTTCCTCAAACTCCTGATTTACTAATCTATCTGCTTCACGCCGAGTTTCTCTGTTTTTAGTTTTTGCTTAAAATCTGCATGAAAGTCGGAGGCCTCTGTGCCCAGGCCGGGGTAGGAGTGCCATGTAAATGATACATGCAGTGTAGGCGCTTATTCGAGCAACTAAGAGTTCTCTAGGCCTCACAAGAGTAAAGGAGAGCGTTATATAGATACCAGTACAATACAACATCTCTTGAATGTTGCAGTGTTTGCATGTTCAAACTACAGGCATTGACCAAAGCTCGAGTGCAGGTCACATAGCGGAATAAAACCCACGTGGGGGCATGCATGTCATAGGACTCAGCTTGCTAGAAATTAACACCCTGCGGAGCTAACTAGCTCCTTTTATTAATAGTGTTACTGAACACAACCTTATTAATTACAGTCAATGTGGGAGCCAGGGAAGTTATGTCGGCTGCTACGCTTGCGCACCCCCCCCCCTAAAAAAAACAAACCTCATAACAGGTCACACAATAGTCCTAGGTGACACGGGTGGGGAAGGTGTTCCATTAGGAGTGGGTAACGCAGTGGCAGTAGTCAGTCAGTCAGTCAAAATAACTTTATTCGGCGTATTGCCATAAAAGTACACATACATACATATAAATCATCATATAAATACAGTACTTATTGCATAATTCAAAAGGCGAGACTCTTTGATCTGCAAGTCTATAAAATCCAAGAGTGCCACTTAAGCCTACTAAATCTATATATAATAATAAATACTTATAAAATCGTATACAACAATAAAACCGTATTTGAATTCCCTTAATAAATAGTCACATTGCTAATTCATATCGATTCCTAATGGTGATAGCGGATTTGATAAAACTTAGTATAGAGCTGCACATTTGTTTGGATGAAAGGCTTTGAATGCCAATCAATCCTTCTTTATAAGAAAGGGTGTGCAAATTACGCAAAATAGGTAATAAAAAGGTTTCCCTAGGAGCTGAATAGAATGTACAAAATAAAATAAAGTGACAAGTACTTTGTTTCGAAAAATTGTCAAAAGGGCATGGCGGTAATGTTTTTTCCCACACGCATTTTGTTGGAAACGCTACTCTAAAATGAATCATGTTAAATCTAAAAAGTACAAGTAAAGAATATAGGGAAGGGATCGGAAATCAAATAAAATAAGGTTCTATCGAATTTGATGATGAAATTTGTACATATAAATCAAAAGAACTCAATTTCTCTGCCACTTGATATCTAAGATCAGTGGCAGTAGTCATTTGAGCATCACCTCACATCAGTGCTCTCTCTACACATTATTGTGACATTTCAATGTCTTCAGCTTCTTCCACTCCAGCTGACTGGTACTCACTCACTTTTGGTAGATGGTCGTCATGGGTCACTGTTCTCCATCGGAATCTCTGGATATGTTTCATTTTACTGTCTCTGTCCCTTTTGCCATGGTTACTTTGGTGTATATCCTTGCAATGTAGGAGTTGTGGTGGACATTTTGGGGCAAATTGTGAAATGGGCAGAATCATATTTTTTAGTACATCCTCTGTGCTAATGAGGGACACAAATGCCAAATAACAGTAAACAAGAAAAAAAGGTAAATTCCACTAATTCTGCATTTCATCAAAAAACTGTGTCTGATGGGATAGATGGCTGGGGATTGGAGTGATCTGCAGTCTGATGCAAGTTGTCTGCCTTTTTAGGTCATGCGAGCAAGGGCTTTGACCTGTTGTAAGAATTGTGGGGTTTTAACCATGCCCACCTCATGCCCATCACTTTCATTCCCTCAAGATCTTGCCTTTCAAAAATCACTTAGTCATTGGTAAATGGTTTATGTTTGTCTCGCATTGGGGCCATTTTATTACAGCTGTAGGAATGTGCCCCTTTTGGCATGGTTATCCCCACTTTTTGCCTGATATTGATGCTGACTTGACTGAGAGTGTGCTGAGATTCTGCTAATGAGCCCCCAGCACCAGTGTTCTTTCTCTAAAACTGTAACATTGTTCCCATAATTGGCACACTCCTGGCAAACAGCTAAGTCCCTTGTAAAAGGTACCAGTGGTGCAAAAGGGCTCTGTGACCAGGGAGGGTCCCTCAGGACTGAAGAATGTATTGTGCCACCCCAAGGGACCCCTCCCTGGCACGTGCACACTGCCATTGCAGATTGTGTGTGCTGGCGGGGAGAAAAAGGTAAATTCAACATGGTATCCCTCCCAAGGTGCCATGCCTACCAACTACTGCCTGTGGCATAGGTACATCATCCCTCTAGCAGGCCTTACAGCCCTAGGGCGGGGTGCATTATTCCACAGATGAGGGCATAGCTGCATGAGCAATATGCCTCTACAGTGTCTACTACCATTCTTAGACATTGCAAGTGCAGTGCGGCCATATTAAGAACAGGCGTTGGGAATTTGTCATTACAAACTCCATAGTTCCATGAAGGCTTAACTGAAGACTGGGAAGTTTGGTATCAAATGTCTCAGCACAATAAACCCACACTGTTGCCAGTGTTGGATTTATAGTACAATGCACCCAGAGGGCATCTTAGAGATGCCCCTTTTATTTTGACCAACCCTTTATTGTAAGGCTGACCAGTCTGTGCCAGCCTGTCAATAAAAAACGAGTTTCTGACCCCACGGGGTGAGGTCCTTTGTGCCCTCTGGAGTCAGAAACCAAGCCTGCTCTGGTGAAGGTGCTTCACACCTCCCCCATGCAGGAACTGTAACACATGGCGCTGAGCCTCAAAGGCTTAGGCCTCCTGTTACAGTGCCCCAGGGCCCTCCACCTAGTGAAGATGCCCACTCCTCGGATGAAGCCCCACTTTTGACTTCTAGTCCGGTGGGGAAAATTAAGAAAAACAGGAGGAGTGACCACTCCAGCTAGGAGAACCCATAAGGTGTCTGGAGCTGAAGTGACTCCCCTCCCTGCAGAATCCTCCATCTTGGTTTGGAGACCAGGGACCAGTAAGGTTAGGAATGTGACCCCTTCCCCTTCCCCAAAGGGAGTAGGTACAGGAAGGGTGTAGCCACCCTCACGGAGAGTAACCACTGGCTACTGCCCTCTGACCCCTGTATTGCCCCTAAATCTAGTATTTAGGGACACCCCTGAACCTAGCTCATCAGATTCCTGGTGACCTCAAGACAAGAAGAAAGAAGCAAGAAGAAGGACTGCTAAGCTGACCCCCGAGCAGTGAATACTCCAGACAACAAGTGACTTGGCCCCAGCCCTATCAGCCTGTCTGCAGCTTCAGAAGCCATGCTACAAAAAGGTGATGCATCCTGCAGGACCAGCAACCCCTCCAAACCCCCAGAGAACAACCTGCCCACCACAGGGCCAGGAACTCCTGAGGACAGCGGCCCTGTCCACAACAAACTCCAAGTAGGACTCCAGAACCACACTGGGTCTGTGAGTCCTGTCCACTCTGCATGTGACGCCCATGGCCCGGGTTGACCTCTCCTGGCCAACACGACGACACCTGCAACCTAATCCGGAGGATACCCTCACTGCGAGAGAACCGGATGAAGATACCCGATGCCTCAAGGTACCCCTGCACCTGCAGCCCCCTGGCCTTGGGGAATCTGACCACCAGTCCAGCAACATTCAGCAGGCGCCCCCCCCCTTCTTGTGCGGCCTGTGGTGTCCTAGAACCGAGCCCCTGGACCCAGCCTGCAGCATCTTTGTGACCCCTGGGGGTCCCCCTGTTAAAAAGCATTCGGAGGCTGATCCTGTGGTTGCACCCGGCTGCCTCTTTGCCGCTGAAGGTGCGTGTTTAGTACTGACCTGTGGCCACCCATGTACTAACCTAAACCCCCCAGGGCTGCCATACTTACCTGCCAGCAGTTCTGTTTCTGAGTGCCCACAGTCACTGGATTAAAGATAGCCTGGCTGATGAGGGTGATACCCTGGAACCATTCCCTGGATGCTTGTTTCCAGTGCCGGGAGGGCCTGGCAGTTCGGGCTGGACTGCGACCATGTGGAACAGGGTCAAGACTGATTTGCATATGGCTGGGTCCAAACCACGGTGGCATGGTGAGCAAAAGAACAATGGCTTTAACCCAGATCTGTGACTGGGGTGAATGGTTTAAAAGTTTCAGCACTCTGCCCATCATCCTGTTGTGTTGCGATGAGCAAGAAGAGGAAAACATTTTGAGCATTTATTTTGTGTAGATTTGTTTTTGTTAACTAAACTGACTGGTCTGGTCTTAGAAGAACCAGATAAAAGTACAGCAATGAGTAAACCTTGCAAGTAATGTATCTAAGTGTGAATGGGCCTTCAGGCAAAAACAATCCCTATCATCCCCCAAACATTGCAAAGGATTGAATTCAAGTTTACAAATTAGCTAAACACCCTCACTGTCTGCAACCCCATGAATAATCATCATTCACTCACTATTATATCACTCATGGTGTAAAAGTTACCTGTTCCAATGCAAGCATAGTGGTACACAATTATTGTATTCTATCTCCTCATTTACCATGGAAGCAACACATTGTCAGTCTTCTAAATTAATGATCTTTACTTAGACATCCCTGTTAGGGAATGAAACAAATGAAGGACAGACATGGGACAGAGGAAGGCATTGTCTCTAATGTCCTTGAAGGGAATGGGGAGGCTTCTTCACTGCACATTGGTCCAACTCCAGTCCAAGCATACATGTGAAAATGGTTGGATTGCATTAGTCAAGCACAAAATATAATATTCCTCTAGCGATATCCATTTTAATTTATTTTTTGGCAAAGCAGTTAGGCGTGATAATCTTCTATGGTGGCCTACTCAGTCAGGGAAATAGAGTTTGTCCTCAAACTCAGGGGTTTGCCCAGAAGTTGGTCAGCTAACATCCTTGAGTCTGACTAATAACCCTCCTCCTCCTCCTCCTGTGGTGTTTCAGGAAGAGCGTAATTGTGCGGTATGAAGTGTTGATTTATTTTAAACATGATCAATCTCTTCACATTTTGAGGAGAGAGACTGGTCCTTCTACCTGTTACAACTGCACCAGCTGTACTGAACACACACTCAGAAGCCACACTGGCTACTGGGCAAGCTAGATACTTTATTGTCAGCCTGCTGTGCTCTGGCCATTTTCACAGCTTCTCCTACCAATAGATCAATGGGCTTTGGTCCACTTAGGCCTCTTTTGGGTCATCCAGATAGTCTTGGAACATCCTCTGAATGGATGCTGGTGCTGCCACTTGCTTGGCCTTTGTTGCCTTTACCTCTGCACTTGACAAGGCCCTGCCACTTGAAACCAAGCCATTGTAGAGGTTGGATCTGATGCTTATGTTGCTGGTGTTGTTGCTAGTGCATTTGCTGGTGTTGGCTGCTGTGAGACAACAGCACTGCCCTCTGGAGGCTAAAGGCTGCACACCAGAACTTCTGCCCAGGACTCTAACTTTCAGCTATTCTTTTCCAGGTCCCTCACTTGCTCAAGATTCCACGGCTTGTATAGTGAAACATCCCGTTCCGAAAAAGGAATGAAAGTGGCCAGTATTTTTTGTACCATGGAACAAGTATTGAGGCACAAATGTATTCTTTGGAGGTGACCCTATCTCTTTGTAGCCTTGGATTAACAACCAAGTGAAGGATTAAGCTCTCAATCAACTTATGCCCTTCTCCTTTGCAGTGCACACCAGCAAACCTTTGCAACACTGTTTTTAACTGGTCCTCTAGCAGATGCAACAATGGGATAGCTTGGCTGATTGTACTGTCCTCCTTCCAGACTTTACATGCAAAAATCTCAAAAGGGAATAGCATTTGTGTCAAGCATCGGACAAGGGTCCATTTGTCCAACTCCATGGTCGTGCTTTTCCCAGTTGCATCCCCTCCTCTTTCAAGGGCATAGAAGGTGATCGATCTGTACTGCTCAAACAGAGGTTGCAGCATGTTTTAAGTTTTGTTCCAACATGTTGGCACATCCTGTATGAGGGCTTAACCAGTACTTTATTAGCACGCTGAATGATTCTCATCTGTTTCTTGACTTTAAAAGGATAACTGAAATGACTACAGATTTTTCTGCAGCTGGTCAGTATGTTTTGACTGCGTCTTCTTTTTTTAGAAATTCCTACACAATCAGGTTGATGCAATGCTCCAAACATAGGACCCTGAAATATCTGCCATGCCTTTGACTATTTTACTGCCATTGTTGTGGCAACAAATCCAATTCTGAGACCTCTGGATCACAGCCATTCAAACACCTTGCTGTTAAAGTCTTCCAAGATTTTTGCAGCCGCATGGGACTTCACCATGGCGAACATCGCTGCTGTTGTATGCCACTAAATTCCCTTAAAAGCCCTCAATAGATTCTTCAGTGCTGAGAACTGCAGATAGCCTTTGCCTAAGCCCCACAAAAGTGCGCAGTGATGTACATGTAATCAGCTGCTTGACAACTGGTCCATATGTTTGTTTTCAGGTGGATAGTGTGAACAGCACTCTGCTGCAAAGCATGTCCAACCAATTGCGGAACATAATGATGGAGCCCTGGAACAGCAACTCAAAATATGTCCTGCTGGGAATCTTCTATTTTGGGCAGATGGCTTCCACAAATTCTAATAATCCTACTCCTTCCAGAAAAGAAAGGAATGAGTTCTAGGCACTAATATTTTCATTAGTTTCAAGTCATTGGGATCCTCCTGCCTAAATATGCATGTAATAGTAGCTTGTATTGTTTTCTTTTCTGGTACCACTGATGCAGGCATCTTCTGGATAGGACCAGGAGGTGGTAGACTCAATGTCCTTCTTGGGGTAATAGTCACTGTATGTGGTGGCGTCTCCATCTGAGTCTTGTGACATTTTAAGATTGCTGATGTTGGTAATGCCACTGGAATGCTGCTGGCAACAGGGCTGCTTTATGTAAAGCTGTCATCCTCTTCTTCCTCATCTCCTCCCACTATGATTGGAGCTGATTTCCCTTTTCTCGTCACTACCACAACCCGCAGCAAGGTGCTCCTTCCACCAGATTGTGTGATGTTTTTTCATATGGGTCATTTGTCCTTTAATACCGTAGTGTGAACCAGGTTTATCTTGATGAACTCTTGCATTGCAAATGGAGCATATTGCAATGTTCTCATCCTGCTTGCTAAATATAAGTCCCAAACTGGGCAGGAAAACTTTTTTTAGAATGCCACTGCCAATGCCTGAAGAAGTGGAGGTAGGTGGGTGTACCGATTATTACCTCTCTGAAGTGCATACTTCGACTGAGGTGGTGGAGGATGCAGGTCTCAGTGGGGCTGTGCAGATATGGAAGTTGGCGGTAGTGGAACCAGTGCCACATCCCTCTGAGCAGGTTAAATAGGCGGGGTAATGTTGGTGCCGTCTGAGCCAGCTTCCATGACAATGACTGGCGTGTCGTCCTTCTCTCCTTCCATAATTATAAGGCTTTCAGGATCTCCTTTTCCCTTGTGGCAGGTCTCAGACTCAGCTGGGATCCAATCCAGGGCCAGATCATCAAAGAGGGGCTTGAAGAAGATGGTGGAGTAGCCTTTCTTTTTCTTGCTGGAGATCAGGAAGCCAATGGTTCAAGAAGAGGTATACCTTTCTCAGCAGAAATCTCAACCACCTGTTCTGCACCTACTTCAGGAAGAACTATTGATGGCTCTGGCTGCAGCTCCTGTTTCCACGTTGCTTAGTTTCCTGAGACAATTGGGTACTAGGTTGCAGGATTGTTGTGCTGGCCTTCTGTCTGGTAGTGTGGTAGGTGATGTCTATTATGCACCTAAAAGCAAACAAACAGGAAAAACATTCAGTGAAATGTGGCATTTTTGCAGTTTGAATTATTCATAGTACAGCCAATATAAGTTTAAGAGATTATCCCAAATGATTACAACAATAGTGTGTCGACTATCAATTCCAATCCACACCATACCGTAATATAATATTTCAAATCAGGATAACAACATACAAATGTAACTGTTTGCTTCATGTGCATCTAAGGGAGACACTGGTGGTAGACGGGGGTGCAGGGAAAATTGAATAGTTCTTAAGAAATTAATGCTGGTGTGCACCCATGGCAGGCAGGGGTGGAGGAAAATTGAATAATCCTTAAAAAATCAATGCTGATGTGTGTCTATGGCCTAAGACAAGAAGACCATTGGCAGGCAGGGGGTGGAGGGAACATGTATAAAGAAAAGTAATTGCTGGTGCATCACTAGGGACTGTGAGAAATCCATTGTGAGGCAAGGAGGTGCAGGGAAAAGTGGAAAAAATGCATATAATATAAGCAATGCTCACACATATTCTACAGGGATATTAAGCACATTAAACTGACATCAGGGAAAAAAGTAAAACAATGAAAATGGGATAACCCTCTCCTATCAATGTCTATAGAAAATTGCTTTGAAACCAGAAAAAAAGGATTAATAACACTCTAGGTGGCGTGGTGAAAATGGCTGCTGGCCACGTGGTCAAACAACAACAACCGCAGCAAGCAAAGAGGCATGGAGAACAAAGAACACATGCAGGCCTATGGCAAAAGCACACTGACTGCTCACACAAAGGGGCCACCGGCCATACGATCAAACACCAACAACCACAAGCAAGGAGACATGGAGTACAAAGAACACATATAGGCCTATGGCAAAAACACACTGACTGCTTTCACAAAATGGCTGTCCGCCACATAGTCCAACAACAACAGCAAGCAAAGAGCACAAGCATGCCTATGGTGAAAGCACACGGACTGCCTACACAAAATGGCCGTTGGCCACATGGTCAAACCACTACAAGCAAAGAGGCATGGAGAACAAAATACACATGCAGGCCAATGGATTTACACTGACTACACAAAATGCTCGCTTGCCACATTCCATGGAGAACAAAGTCAAAATGGTGGCCTTTGGCAAACACATAGGGCCTGATTACAACTTTGGAGGAGGTGTTGATCCGTCCCAAAAGTGACGGTAAAGTGACGGATATACCACCAGCCGTATTACGAGTACATTATATCCTATGGAACTCGTAATACGACTCGTGGTATATCCGTCACATTTGGGACGGATTAACACCTCCTCCAAAGTTGTAATCAGGCCCATACACACACAGTAGCCAGACAAAGGAGGCATGGTAAACAATGAAGAAAACAATACCATCAGCAATGCCAAAAGTGAGCTATGAAAACAAATATCCCCCTAAGTCATGATGATATCATATTACCCCACCAAAATACACGTCTTGCGGAAAAAAAAGCATGAAATACAAAAACAATTAGTATTTAATCCAATGCCATTCCTGGCCTAAATAATTATTGATACAGAATGTACTACAGCAAAAGAAAAGTTGTTTCATATAACGTATGACTAGTACAGGCTGGATGGCCCACGGGCAGACTAGGCCACATGGTAAAATGAATGAATAGTTCACATTTAACAAATGTGAAGAAAATTTACTTAAATGTGCAACCTTTTCCCCTTATAAAAGAGAAAAAATTAAATGCAAAAAATACTAGCCCCCTACTGCAACTCCAAGCCACCCACCACAACCATATTTCAAAATTGAATAAAGGTACAAATAAAATACTGGTGCACACCGTCCTTCAAAACAGCACCCTTATCCAAATGTTTTTGAACTAGTTGTAATGTCAGAAAAACAAAGTCCTTAAAATCCAGTAGTATATGCAGCAAAGAGTGTTATCCTTTCACCTTCAAATTCAAATGAAAAGTGACCAGGAGATGGACCAAGCCCTTGGAAAAGTCTTCTGGACAGGAAGACGAGGGCACAGTCTCTGGGGCACTTCCTTCCTGTTGGAAAAAAAGGAAAATGAACAATGTATTTTTGCACTAAAAACAACTTGAACTGTCTATTGGAGCAGAATTTTAACTCAAAAAGAATTGTTGAATTGATTTGCCTCGTTCTCAAGTTGAAAATCTACTCCAGAAGCAAAGACATGAGTTGTTGCCATCGCTGATGCCACAGAACTGTGCTGGAAGGTTCAATGGTGACCAAAAGCCATGCTAGCAGGTGAGGAAATCTTTCTCTCACTAACGAGTGTGCAATAACGGAGCCTCACATGTGTTGATGGAGCCAAGCATGCACTAACAAAGCCTTGCGCTCAACAACAGAAAAATAATTCCTCAACACACCAGACGGCAGAATCACACCGTAACTTCATGTTGCACACTTAGCATGAAGTTACCTGAATTCCGCCAACTTCATGAGTGCAATGAATTTTTCCGACCGGGCCTATATTTGTTCTCTTCAACAGCCATAGACTTATAATAACAATAAACTGCATTTCACCAAAAACCTTTGGGAAAAAATAGAAGAATTTAACCAATCAAAAATGTCCTCCTTCAATGTTCATGCCACCTCTTTCTTCACTACTCCAGGAGCAATTAAGTTAAGTCCTCCTGTTTACCACCGGAGAAAAGGAAATGATTTTCACGATTTATTTTTATTATTTATTTTTTAAGGCATTATTGTAACTTAATGTGTTTTTTTCACCTCTTTGACGTTTCTTTTGTAGTGCGATTATGTGCATTTTGCATGGATGTGACCAGCAATAGTTGTCATCTGACCACATAAGGGTGATAGAGCTTTATTTTATAAGCTTGTGAGAGATGTACAGCTTCTGTTAATTGCGCAGTGATCAGCGAGGCTTTCTCCTCAACCTCTGACTACAGAGCAGCACCATGACAAGTGTAGATTGGCTTTTTTTTTATACTCTATGCCCCCTTGAAGGCAGAAGTCCCATTCATTAGTTAGTGTTTTTCCACACCCTCTGCCAAGGTATGTAGATTTGGGCACTTGGGACCTTGACCTGGAGTGGCTGCCTTATGAATTTACAGATGCAAAAAGAACAGATGATGGACTGAATGCTGAACAATGTCAAACATTCACCTCCAGTTACAGATCTAGGCCTACATCAATTGTTAATTTTACTTGCAACTTCAGTTTGGACCCTGTCATATGCAGATCAGTCTTGACACTTCTCCCCATGGGACCAGTCCAGCCCAAACTGTCAGGCCAGGTTCTCCTTGGATCTAAAAACAAGCATTCTGAAACCGGTGTCAGGGTATTGCCCCTCATCAGCCAGGCTTGCTTGAATCCAGTGGCATAGAGAGCACAGGACCCACATCTGGGCATACCCTTCCCACTTAGGGCAACAAATGCAAAAGAACAGATGATGGAAGGAATAGGGCATTTTATTTTGGGTCCGGGGCTTGCCCTGGTAAGGCTTTCAGCCTAGATAGATGAAAAGTACACCTGGTGCCTAGCCCTAACATCTATATTAAGATGGAGGCCTCCTAGAATCCTGAGAGAGATGATGATGACCTCCATGGTATGCCTTTGGATGATAACTTTTTTGAGGCTTTTCATGCCATAATGTATTAGGCAGTGGCTACTGTGATGGCCCTTTTAGAGAAGAAATTGGTCTGAGCCAATATTCCAAAAGGAATCCTTCCCGACCATCTATGAACCCTTCATTTCAGGAGAAACCAGATGAAAATGTCCCCAAAAAAGGTAGTGCAAAAAGGAAACATTAACAAGGGTTTGTTCTTGAATTTTTGGAAAATTGGGAGCTGCATTCACAGAAAGAGCCTTTAAAGGAACATTTTTTGGTCCATCCTCACATGAGGAATAACGTGAGATAGATCCCATGGGGGGAATAACCTGTCCATTCCAATCCAATCCAGGCCCTTTTGATGGGGATGAATCTGCTGTGGATTCAGAGGAGGATTCTAAACATGAAAGGCCTTTGCATCCTTCCCCTGTTAATCCTGTTACAAATGGAGATCGGGATAATTATACCTAAGCCCCTACTTCTCATATGTTAGACCCAGATGATATCCTTCATCCTTGTCCCTTTGAATGGGTCCTAGGGGATAAGGTAGTTGTCTACAGTATGTTGCAAGCCACTTACAGAAACTGTTAGCCTCAGGGCTGAATTTCCTGGTGTTTCTTTGGATGGAAAAGGGGCTCTCATGCCAGAAATTGGTGCACACATGGCTACCTTTCTGGCTAAGTATGCTCATGACCCAAAGAAGGGCAATGATCTTTATTGGCGTGCATGCTAAGATAAGCTTTTTGACATCACAGGTCCATTAAAAAATATCCTGGCTATGGCTGAGGAAGCCAAAGAATCAGATTCTCTGATTCCTCCAGCCCTCCTTTCAGACTGGGATTAAAGGGTGATTATATTTTTAGGCAACGCAAATTGTGTCTTTTCTACTGAGCATTGACGATCTCTCCTTAATAAAGTGGTCCCAAAGTTATGGCATCTCTCTGTTCTGAGGTCAGCCCAGTGGCACGGGGAAATATTTTAGGTGATCCGTTTATTAAGTAGTTGGGCACATTGGTGGCCACATTCACTTCTCTTGACAAAGCTCAAGCATCAATAAAGAGAATTTGTTACCCCAAATTTTTTTGCAGGGATAATTCGTGGCAGGGGTGCACAGCCAGCCATTTCACCCACCAAGCCCCTTTCACAGGTCAAGGAGCCAAAAGTGGACAGTGTCAGGACATGTCAAGATTTGGTGGATTCTATCCAATTAGAGATTACCAGAGACACCGGGTAGGAATAGGCCTCCCTGAAGAGCATCATCAGGGTCAGGTAACTTAGGTGAGTGTTTCCCCTCCTTCCCAACTAAAAGTAGACAGCAGCCAGGCACAATTTGTATGTTAGGTGCCTGGGGCCTTCAGACAGTACATGTTTTCAGTATCGAGTTTTTGGGAACCCCTGTTCAGATTTCACAACCACGGCTGATAACATTTTCACAGCAAGACATGACTATGATGCAAGAGCAGATCATTGTTTTTCTTGCAAAATTTGCTATGATTTCTACCTCACTTAATCCTAGAGATTTTCTTTTTTAGACAACCTATTTTCAGCAGAAAAAAGGAATGGAGGTTACTGACTGTTGATCAGCTTGCTTGTCTAGCTAAATGATACCCTGTTCTTAGATCAGTGTTCTTGGAATTTACTAGGACATCGTCAAAGGACACTATCCCTTTTGGAAGATTTAAGTTTCATTATAAATAAAACAAAATCTTGCTTAATCCGACAAGGAGAATCCCATTCCTAGGGTTTCTGGTAGACCCTGAAAATGCCACTCTCAGTCTCTCATCCAAGAAACTGAAGAGAATCAAGCAGCCGTTAAGCAAAGTGCTTGCAAAGCAAGAGACTTCACTGAGACAAATTGCAAGGCAGGTCGGTTTCCTGATTTCTTTGATACAGGCCATATTTCCAGGTCCCCTTCATTATAGGGCTCTTCAGTGCCTGATAGGGGATAATCTCAGTAAAAACCTCTCTTAATCTCAGAAGATATGTCTATCACAAGAGCAAGGGATGAGATAACCTGGTGGTTATCCAATATGGAAACATGGACTGGAAGAGCTATCTTCGGGTCAAGCTTCAACATCATCATCATCAAATCGGACACAAACAAGGAGGGCTGCGGAGATCATTGTGGAGATTTTACTACAGGAGGAAGAATGACATCCTCAGAAAGAGGTTTACATATCAATTTATTAAAACTACTTACACTCTTTTGCCGTACAATGTTGGACCAGAGACAAGATTCAATCCAAAGCGCGTCTGAAAATAGATAATGTTGCTGCAGTTCATTATATCAATCATCTAGGATTTTTTTCTCCTACAGGTTAAACCATCAGCTTCCCAGATATTTTAGCTTGACAAGGGATCTGGACGTCATTGCAATAGATGCATTTCTACAAGATTGTTCCAAGGAACAGGGATATGCTTTCTCCCATTCTCAATGCAAACTCACCTATTGGTGCTGGCGAGACTAATGGCGGACTTAGTGGTAGTGACTCCCATTTGGAAATCTTAGGTTTGGTATCCAGTTCTGATAGAACTTTCCTGGGACTCTTATTTTTCACAGATTTTCTCCAGGATCCCTTGGGGATGCCTCGCCACCTTGTGATAGAGGACATGTTGTAGTTGATGGCTTGGAGGATTACAGGGAAACATAGAAAGTTCCTGGCCTTTCGTGATGGGCTCAGTCCCTTCTTTCTAGGGAATTGGCAGTAGGAACAGTTTAGAGATATAAATCGGCGTGGTCCATATGGGTGCATTGGTGTATGCAAAGCGGTGTGGATCCCATGGGGTCAGATGTTTTAAGTATTCAACGTTTTCTTGCGGACGTGATGGATCAAGGAATGGCTTGCAGGTCAGTAAATACTTTTTATTGAGCTATCTCAACGGGCTGTGACCCAATTGATGGTAACCCTGTGGGGGGAAATCCTTTAATCAGGAAAGTGCTCAGAGGTGTTCATCTTTCTTTCCTCCAGAACCTAAATATTCTTTTATTTAGGATGCCATCAGAGTCTTAAATGTGTTCCTCTCCTGGCAAAGCAACAAGTACTTGGTGTGGAAAGAGTTTTCCTTAAGGCTAGTTACACTTCTTTGCTTGGTTTCTTTTAGGAGGGTCTCAAATGTAAGAGCCCTTGATATAACAGGTAGAGTATTCACCACGGATGGGGTTACCTTCAATATTTATAGGACAACAAAATCTAATTCTAGACTGATATCGTACCCTGCTTTCTGAGATGTTCCTAAATTTTGTGTGGTATGATTCTTAAAGGATTATGAGAACATGACTGAGAAAATCCACCCAGCAGGTGAAAATCAATTACTAATCTCCCCTCATAAGCCATACAAGGCAGTTTCTTCCCTGACCATTTCCAGATGGGTACATTGGGTTATGCAGGAAGCCAGGATTGACCTACAGGGGCCTATTTTTAAGCCCCTGTGTGCCACCGGAATGTCACTTCTTATGATGGTCCGGTAGGACACACTGAGGAACTATATCTACAAGGCCACGTAAAGTCACCCTGCATGGCTTTTCATGGCCTTGTAAATATGGATTTAGGCAATGCCGCTCAAGTCGCTACATTGCCTCACACTGCGATAGGGAGGCGTGCCATAGGCTTTACAGTGGGTGTTCCCATGTAAATCTCATGGCATGTGATTCATTCCCAGATTTACAGTGTGATGTAAACCTGGGAATGCATGCAAAGCCTACGCCTCGGTGTAAGGAGAAAAAACATTATTTCTCCTCTTTTTTCCTCTTTCTATGTATGCTGTATTCTGCAACATACATAGTAGGAGGAAATCATCTGCATTGATTGTTTTTGTGCAGGACATTGTCCCTTCTGCACTTAAACCATCAACCCAACTATACAGACACATGGCAGGCAATTGTGCGTCAGCGCTATGGAAGAGGACAGTAATGGGGCATATTTTATAGCTACAGACCATTCCTGCCCTTTTCTTTTGACACCGGGCAGTGCAGCAAGAAGGCTTGTAGAGCTGCCCTACACTAACAAATTGTAAATGAGGCCCTACATTTTTTTGATGCACATTCTGCTAAAGGGGCTATGACTTCTAAAGCTTTTTCTTTGGAAGCTAGACAAGAGGATATTTTAAATGTGGCAGACTGATTCTACTTTTAAGAGATTTTATGTTAAACCAGAGACACAGACTGAAAAATGTCCTAGGTACTGTAACAGAACGTTTTTTTCCTCTGCATGATCAGAGTAGATCATCCCACCCTAGTGTTTCTTCAAGATTTGAGTAAGATGCTGTTATTTCATTGGTATTTATTTTTTGAGGGTGGTGGGGCTTGCCACCTTGACAAAGGTTCATGGGATCCGAATCATGTCTGAGCAGTTGTGGTGGGGGCTCAGGCCTGTCACAGAGCATATGTATGTGAAGTGTATGGAGCGGCGTTTGCAGTGAGAATCAAGGATATATAGATATATAAATATATATTTTTCTGGGCGCACCATGATGAAACAACGTGAGAAACAACTTTGGAAATCCAGTGATACAAAGGCTCTCCAAGGTGTAACCACAATCAGCTTTATTTTCAGCAACAACTGCTCTAAGGTGTTTTGACTCCCATGAGCCTTCATCAAGATGACAAGCCCCTCCACCCTCCAAAAAATAGATAACAATGTACAAATAGACACAGGCACGTTACTCATTCTTGAATACATGGTACCAATAGGTGTTTCAGATCAACCATGACTCGGGTCATATTGCGCAAAACATTCAATATGTAAACAAAAGATCCAAAAGAGAAAAGGAAAAAATGAATTAAATCCAATTATATAAGTATAGGACAAGTAAAGGAATTTGAGCAATTCTATGACCATTTTCATTCAGATAGAGGCATAGCATTAAAATATACCTGAAAATATGTCCTCAACCTGTGTACACTTCCAACTTCTCATCCTTCTTTAGGCCTAGAGAATGTTTTGTCTGGAGGTCCACGATATACCTGGATTCAATTTTCCTTTATTGTCTAATCCTGTTTCCTCCCATGCATTCTTCAGTACTGCTGTTTGTTCCAAAGAAAGTTAACTTGGATACATCTCGTTCATGCATGGTGGAAAAAATGTCTTGACACAGGATAGGTAGCATCTACATTTCTAATGGGACTCTGATGCTCCAAAATATGTTTTCTGAGTGGGAAGGTGGTACTCCCTAAATCACATGGAAATTTCAGTGCATAAATAAAAACATCAGATGAACAGGTCAAAAATTGTTTAATAATTCTCTTGTGAATTATAGACATTCTACATTCATAGGTGTTAGAGATATGCCTAAATGCTTTACAATGGCTGCATTTGAAAAAGCCCTTTAAATTAGTCCACCAACTTTCCCCTTTTGAATGTCTTCTATAGCAACTGTGGGTAAAGCTGTCTCCCAAGGGTTTACCACTTCCACATGTGATAGATGGTCTGACAGGAAAGTTCGAGCCAATAAACTCATCCATCCTTAAAATACCCCAATGTTTGGCCATAATTGCCCTTATTCTGGGATATGATGCATTATGCCTACTAATGAGATGTATGGTCTTCTTATCTTGTGACATTTTATTGAGAAATAGCAATTAGTCCCTCATAAGGTCAGCAGCCTTATGATGTGCTACATTTCAGAATTCTGTTAGTATATCCCCTATTCTTAAACCTCATAGTCATCAGTTTTTTCTGTTTCTGAAATTCCTCATCCATGCACTGTTCACCACGGTCCTGGGGTGATAACTTGTAAAGTGCAAAACAGTGTTTTTGCTGTATCCTTGCAGAGTAGGCTTGTACATATCTGCCTCTTTTCCACCCGTTATCTCACATCCAGAAAATCATCTTAGTGGTGAACCTTAGATTGTAGGGGTTCACATTCAACAATTGAACATATGGCTCTTCTTTTCTCATAGGGCCATCCCATGATACAAACAAATCATCAATATACCTAGTACATAGGACTATATGGTTAATAAATGATTCACTCTCATCCAACCAGGCCACCTCCTTCTCCTACCAGCCCATCACAAGATTTGCAAAGCTGGGAGCGAAGCAGGTGCCCATCACAGTCCTGTTTTTTTGCCTATTATACTTACCATTGAAAATATTTTAATTCCAGCAATATCTTATCATCTGCAATAATATCTTGTTGTGTTCATAAAAACACACTGCACTGGTCCTTAAATAGTACTCACATGCCTGTACACCACATTTATGATCAATACATGTATATAGTAAGGTAACAACAATGGTGATCATAACAAATATCTCAGCCTAGTCAATATTTTGTATTTTAATAAAATAAAATAAATGCTATCCCAACAATATGATGGTAGGGCCAACTCTGAAGAAAATAGACAATGATTGATATATGTAGCAATATTTTCCAGAGGTCCCTCATTAGAGAAAATAGTTGACATCCCTAAAGGATTAACTATACTTTGTGGACTCTAGCAACAAATAAACAAGTGAAACCAAGGTACCCTTGGACGATCATTTTCAGAAATTAATATTCATTAAAATGTAAAAATGCCTTGCTCTCACCACTGTAGAAGTAGGTCATAATATTTCCATACTTATTCCTTGTAACTATCAAATGTGATGATTTCAAAACCATCTGTGTAGTTAAGCTGTCGTAATGCCAAATTCTCATAAATGGAAACATCCAACACAGCCACATTTCCTCACTTATCAGAAGGCTTAATGATCAAAGTGTCATCCAATTTCATCATATCTAATGCCTTTTTTTGAATCTCTGATAGGTTAAAAGCTTTTCAGAGAAGAGATCAGTATTATCATGTGGCGTGATAGGTGTCATTCTTGATTTAGGTTTAAGCCCACTTTCAGTAGCCATATTGGGATCAATTCCCAATTTGTTCAATATTTCACCCAGTTCTACCACCACATTTTATTAATCTTTCTCCTGCACCAATTTTTCAAAGGATAGCAATCAATATCCCCTATATTAATATCACATTTCTTACCCTCAATATTGGGGCTTACATATCATTTTACCAGCAACTTAAAAACTTTCATCAACTTAATTTCCTTATAAATAAGAACAAATCAATGCATGTCTGAGCATAATAGAAGTCCAGACTACGACAAAAAGTCAGTCCTTGTTCCAAAACAGATTTTTCCACATCTATTCATTCTCTGTGGGATAGATTGATTATCGGCAACACCTGATTACTCGTGGCTGATTCAGCTTGTTGTGTCATCTCACTTTGGCGTGTTTGTGTTTCTCCACTCCATATTTGCTGCTATTAAAACAATGAACAAGCCAGGACTACATCAATGTCAGTTGAGTAAATGTTTAATCAATTTTAAAGATTATACAGAAAATAAATCAACAAGCATTGGAACACTATCACTCTAGAGAAATATATAGAACTTGAGTGAGTCCTGAAGGGTTGTAAGATTTTTATAGTGCAAAATCATTCTGAATTGTTACAAGAATGGTGAGACAACAATGTGAACGGCTGAAAGATGCTAATATTAATTATATATGTGAAATTGATTTGAACAAAATACACAAGTTAATCAAGGAGATTGAAGAATACATTGAAACCAATTTCAAAGAAAAAGAACATATAAGGGGACATAAAGAAATCAAAATCCGAGAAGCCAAACATAAGGAACAAGTTCAAGAATGAAAACATCACAAATTTATAAGGGATGAGAAAGACTATAGTGAAGTGTCAATCTTAACTTTTGCAAAGCATTTTGATAATCTGAAAATTAAATATATTCTATAACAAACAATAACTAAACACTCAATAGAAGAAACAGCTAGTCAATCAGTTCTGGAACTTAGTGAAGGGGAAAGCACCACTTCATCAATTCCAACAAGAAAAACAACTTTTTTTTTTAGGACATGAGGATGATCCACATGGAACAAAGGATTCCAAAAGAGAGAGGTCATGGACGAGGCAGGGGCAGACGAAGAGACCAATCAAAAGAAAGGGAAAAACCAGAAGGAGTGGTGGGAACAAAAGAGTATCCCCTTGCAAATCAGAAATGACAATGGACAAAGTAGATATGACTTCAAAAAGCCTGATAGTAAATCTATCCTCAGGCGTACTTACAAAAGATGAACTTACAGTTTTGAACAGAGGATTGACATTCTGTCCAGAAACTCATTTCAATTGTATGGAAACCCGGATTCATACTGACAAGTTCATAAGAAACAGAAACAAAAGAGGAGTATATACCATGAACAAAGGTTACCTGATGAGAACTCCATAGACGTTACTAGTGAACACATTTCGGACTTGAAGCATTTATCTAACCCTATGCATGACAACAAGGAACAAGATATGACAGAACTGGACATTTTGAAGGAACTGGGCATCAATACAAATAAACATCAACAGAGTAAACTGAAACCCACATCCAACTTCTTCCCAGTACTATCCCCAGGCAATAAAATGGATCTATTCCACAAACTAGTCACTGAAGAATCAACGGCAACGACAACCAGGGAAACTAGAAAACTTAAGTAGAAAAGTGAGACTGGCCCTAAAAAATAACATGGATAATGATAAGACAATCATCAAACCAGCTGATAAGCGGGGGGGGGGACAATGAGGTGATACTCATTACAGAAGATTATGTCAAAGAAGCCATGAGACAATTGAATGATGAGAACAGCTATACAAAATTGACACGTAATCCTATGAAGAAAATGATTACAGAATTGGAAACCCATTTGAAAACATGGCTAAAGGAAGATCTAAACTGTGATGATGAATACAAGTACCTCATGGTCACACATCCAACAGTACCAACAATCTGTTTTTTAGAGAAGATCCACAAGACATTGAGGTGCCCCCATGCATGCAATTCACTATATGAACAAGTATCAATATATGTGGACCTGAATATATCCCCTATAGTAAAAACACTAAGGCCCTCGTTAAGAACATGGCGGTTTGGACCGCCACACCGACGGTGGCAGTCATTGCCGCCAACGGCATGGCAGTCTAGACTGCCATATTCTAAATGTGGCTGAACCGCCACGGTGGAAATGCCGCCACCGTCAGGCTCCCGCCACCAGGCAGCCTGGCGGTGGTGGCGTTTCAGATCCGCCAGGGCAGCACTGTAAGCGGGGAAAGGCTGGCGGAATGAGTGACTCGTGCCCCCCTGGGGGCCCCTGCACTGCCCATGCACTTGGCATGAGCAGTGCAGGGGCCTCCATGCACAGCTCCGTCACGCATTTCACTGCCCAAATTAGGGCAGTGAAATGCGCGACGGGCGCCGCTGCACCTGCTGTACTGCCACATTGCCGCCAGCTCCATTTGGAGCTGGCGTCAATATTCAGACCCTGTTTCCAGCTAGGCCGGTGGGCGGAAACACTGTTTCCACCTGCCGGCCTAGTGGGAACATCATTATGTGGCCGGCGGGGGGTTCTTCGCCCTTGCGGTCTTCTGTCGACCGTCAGCGCAGATCTCGGCGGGGTAACCCGCCGATATCCTAATGAGGGCCTAAGTTCCTACAGAAAAGATACAAGTGACTTCTTGAGAATATTAGCCATTGTCACTTGGAACCCTGAGTACCTTCTAGTAAGATTTGATGTGGTATTATTGTACATCTCCATTCAACACACAGTAGGCATGTGCTAATTTCTTAAAACAAAGAATCATTGGTGAACAACTTCAACACTCTCAAATGTTGATGCAAATGATGAAACTATGTTTAAATAATAATGCATTCTTGTTCAATTAGACACTATATTGACAAGAGTATAACTGTCATGGGCGTTTCTTTCTCCCCATGTTATGAAAATCTCACAATGGGCTGGTGGGGAAGGAAATTGTCTGGGGACAACAAAATGAACAGTACCTAGACAAAATAATTTTATGGTTTAGATATATTGATGACCTATTTATCATGTGGCATGGCGCACAGCAAGATAAGCTGCAGGTCTTGGTTTGCATGCTTTGAACACGTACAGACCGAAACCAAGACATACTTTACTCACTGAACTAGGGGTTGGGATACAGATTCCCCCAGAGAACCTCGGATGGATTGCTCCCCAAACTGGGCTGGCACTTAAGGGTATTCAAGTTTTGGGGGGAGTGATTGATGCAGGCTATCAAGGAGAGATAAAAGTGATATTATTCAACAGTGGAGATGCAAATTTGGTCATACAGGCTGCAGACAGAATTGCCGACATTGTGATTATTCCAGTGTTTGGAGGAACAGTCAGAAAGGGGACTGCCCCAGTTCTTCTCTCCGTGTGAGGGGAAGGAGGCTTTAGCTTTACCAATAGGAATCCAGGAGCCAAGCTGTGGGTAGAATCCCCAAATTGCTTCCCCCAAAACTGGAAGAAATCATAGCAACAAGAAAAAACAACATTCTGTTAGTAATGAAACCAGGACAAGAGAAGTGGGAGAATGTGTCAGCTGAAAAGTGTTACTTACGAGAATAATCATACTTTTCTGTTTTGAAGATCATACTGCAAGGTGTCTGTGTAGTGAGTGTGCTTCTTGGAGTATGCTTGGTCATGTCCGAATGGGGTGGAGAGGAACTGAGAGCCCCCAAGTTTGAAGTGACCGACCAACAGCACAGAGCGACGCCTCTGCTGAATCAACCTGAAAACGCGTGGGCCTGGCACAAAATGTCCTCAACAGGTTGGTCTTTTGCATGACAAATATGAAACACACCATGTCATTTTCACCTGACTAGATGTTATACCTACTTCTGCTAAGGTTTTGCTACAGATATTCAATGTCAAAAATGCAGACAGGGAGGTGGAAGAAAGTTGTAGGTTCTGTCAAGAAACCACAGATGATAAGTGGAACAATTTAACTCAGGTGATGACAAACGTCACCTGCGGTGACATTGTAAGTTATAATTTAACTTGTGACGCAGCTTATATTGGCAAATGTGCTCAAATGCGACTCAAAGTGACAGTTCCCACTCAAGAGACTACATGGGAACAACATTTTCTATGCAAGAAACGAAATAACAATGTGTAAAAATGTATATAATAGTACGTTCTGTAAGTATGTAGTGTCTGCTGCTAGCCATATTACGCATGTTAAGTTACCCATTGGATGGTTATTTTCTTGTGGTACTATTACATACACATATATTCCAGCAAATATAACAGGAGGATTGTGTGCCTACATGTGGTTGGGGCTTATGTTGTTTCCATTAGACCTAGCATTGCATACCTGGAACACGAGGGAAACAGTCCACATTGGTGAAGATTGTGACTCTGAGATCCATTTATTGTCCAGGACAGAATAGATGAGCTGAGGTGCTTCTATAAAAGGGGTCCCATGACTAGGCATTTATAATACTCAAATTATTAACAAAATATCATGTTTAATGGTCAAAAGTATTAATCACACATCTGTTGTTTTGGCAGGATTACTGTTGGCTATGTGGGGAATAAGTGGAGCCTCTTTGCAAAATAGGGCAGAAATTGACTATTTACTTTTAAAATTTGATCCTCGATGTTCAGAATCTGAAGGAATGTGTTGTTTTAACCTGCTGGGACCACTTTAATCAATCCTGCCTCACAGTGGAGCCTTGAATGAGCTAGTCAAGGGAGTGAAACAAGATTTAGATAAGGGGTGGTGGGACTGGCAATTTGGATGTTTACCTGATTTTGGTCAGCGTCATTCTGTTTTAGGTGGAAAAATTATGGTAATTTGTGTCATAATAACGCTATGTTGCTGTGTACCAATGCATGCCTAATTTACTATCCATATGTGATGAGAGTCAGTGGTCAAAGGGTGGAGTGTGATGCTGTGTGGAACAAGGAGGTGACCGACTCCATTTTGTGTGAGTGACTCCATTTTGTGTCCTGCGGCAGTTGCAGGGCACAGGTGTTTTCCTTCATAGAGTTGTTTTTCTCTTCACAAGTACAGAGCAGGACGGTTTCTGACAAAAGGCATGTACATTTGATAACGTGCACAAGGTTGAGCTTGTTTTTGCCAGAGAAATGTACAGCTTTGTCTTGGAGGAAACCTGGGAGCCTGGCCAACTCCTGTGAGTGATTCCGACACAGACGAGTACAGCCAGCATTAATTTCATAACAAAAGGTAGGGGGTTTCTAGAACTCTCTCCTTGAGTTGTTTAAGGTATACAAGATGGGGAGACTAGGTGCTCAGAGAGGAACTCGCCTGTGGGACAGACGCGTTGCTCAGGGGTCTTTTGGTGGTCCCTATCGAGACTCCCTGCCTGACTGCTGAGGGCTTGCCAGTCGCTGGCAAGGATGTTCCAGTTGCTAGCAAGGATGTTGTCTGCAACTCAATTGGTGATGTATTCTAAGTTTTGATTATTTGGTTCATGTACACATGTTCTGTTGATATATGTTGGGATAACTTAAGTCTTGACCACTTGATTTATACACTTATTCTTGCATACTTGTGTCTTTCATTTGATGTTTGGGAAGTGCCTTAATAAATGCAGTACTTTATATTAAGAGTGCTAAGTTCCTTTGGCATTTTGTCCTATTGTTTCAAGTGTGAGCAATACAAATGGTAATGGAACATGAAAGAGGAGTGAAAAGAGTTAAAAAACTGAGACGACTGGAATCACACTACATCATCAGACTTCAGAACCACACAGCCCTTGGGGCTCAACTATGATGAAGAATTGTTTGTACCCCTAAAATTGTTGTATCAGTATCAGTAACATGTATTTTGTGCAATTGAATGAAAACTAGCCACCCTGACTGTTATAATCATAAGTGTGTGGACTAACATAATGGCCACTAAGGTCTAAATTGAACTACACCTAGTGACAATCTTTTATCATTGAGTCCCGGCCTTATACTAAATTGTGAATAAGTATGAGTAAATGATATCAGGTGATCGCTAGTTAGAGTTTGTATGAGTGAATAGACAATACAAAAACAAAGAGTATTGCAAGAATATATGCCCAATGATAGCTCATGAACTTCCCCAGTTTGTTAGGCCTCTTATGCCTGGATTGAATTGTCCCCAATTTAAAGGCTATGGCCAAATAAGCCTGAACTGATATACAACTGTGAATTATCAAGTATGAGCAAGTCATGTGCGGGGGTAGTAGCTTTAAATTATAAAAGTGTGTAATATAAAGTCACACGTATCATGAGTGCATAGTTCACAAAACAACAAAAAGCAATGAAATGCGATATGTCAAGGACTGCTTATGATCTTTCTGCTTGTTTGCTTGATTTAGTTTGATTTATTGTGAAACATTTGTATAGTTTGTCTAAATTTTTTTAATTGAGTTCTGGATGAAACTACGATTCCCATAATGCCACATTATGGCTTATATGCGTGGATCTTATAAAAGGAACAGTGAGAAAGGACTCATCACAGTGAACAAGATCTGGTCTGGTCAAAACGCATCTGTGAAGCTGAAGGAAGCAAATAAAATTCACACAAAAAATTTCTCCCTGGAGTGCATAGATTCATTTACAGTTGGAAGACTATGGTCCTCATTACAACCCTGGCAGTTGGTGGTAAAGCGGCGGTAACACCGCCAACAGGCCAGCGGTAAAACAAATGGAATCATGACCACGGCGGAAACCACCAACACAGACAGCCACTTTAACACTCCGACCGCCACGGTGGAAGCAACAAACACTGCAACTGTAACCGCCAACAGTGAGGCGGAAGACAAGGTTCCGCCCACTGTATTACAAGAGGCCTATCTGCCACCTTTTCTGGGGTGGTACCAACGTCATCAAAAGCACGACGGAAACAGAACACGGAAGGTAAACGACTCGCCTCTCGACACTCAAGGAAGAACCAGGACGCCATGGATCCCGAGCTGCACGTCTTTCCCATGTTGGTGTATCTGCTCATATACCAGGAGTACCAATGCCGGCGACGATAACCACGGTGAGTACTGCACCTAGCACACAGGGGAGGGGGGAGGAAATAGAGAGTGACACACACACGCAACACCCCCACCCCCACCCCCAACACTATACACACAAACACATGCAACAACATTACTTATACACCCCGTAACCCTCAGGAATAACGCAAGGACAAAAGAAATTGAGTCAAATAAGTGTAATATTAGAAATAGTTATAAATACGTTTAGAACTCAAACAGTATTTACAAAATATACAATATTTACAAAAGGCGGGACAATGTCCACTCAAAATGTCCGTGGGCCACTAGCCCAAGACACATAGGCCAGGCCCACACTTGACTCCTGTCTCAATACAGAGAGAACACTGCAGGGGCATCAGGTCGAAAACACACAGGCAACTCAGGGGGATGGTAAAGGGGGGGCACCTCAGCCGGAAAACGCCACTGCTCCTGGAGGGGGCTCCATGCCCACTGCTTGGTCCTGGGAAGTGCAAAGCCACAGTCTCTCAAGTGGGTGGTCTGCCTACTGCTTGGTCCTGGGGAGTGCAAAGCCACAGTCTCTCAAGTGGGTACTTTTCCCACTGCTTGGTCCTGGGGAGTTCAAAGTCACAGTCTCTCAAGTCTCTCAAGTGGGTGGTCTGCCCACTGCTTGGTCCTGGGGAGTGCAAAGCCACAGTCTCTCAAGTGGGTGCTTTGCCCACTGCTTGGTCCTG
This sequence comes from Pleurodeles waltl, assembly GCF_031143425.1. Taxonomy (NCBI): domain Eukaryota; kingdom Metazoa; phylum Chordata; class Amphibia; order Caudata; family Salamandridae; genus Pleurodeles; species Pleurodeles waltl. The sequence goes on from NC_090440.1 coordinate 769,402,615, forward strand.
GGGAGTGCACAGCCACAGTCCCTCAAGTGGGTGGATCCTACACTGGTTCTGGAGGGGGCCTTGTGCCCAGTGTGCTTCATCCTGCCAAGGATAGGGTGAGTGGATGTCTGCTTCCACTGGTTCTGGAGGTTCCTGCCAAGGATAGAGTGAGTGGATGCCTTCTTCCACTGGTTCTGGAGGGGGCCTTGTGCCCAGTGTGCTTCATCCTGCCAAGGATATGGTGAGTGTATGCCTTCTTCCACTGGTACTGGAAGGGGCTTTGTGCCCAGTGTGCTTCATCCTGCCAAGGATAGGGGGAGTGGATGCCTTCTTCCACTGGTTCTGGAGGGGGCCTTGTGCCCAGTGATGCAGCATTTGGGGGGTGCCAGGTCACAGTCCCTCACCTGGGTGTCAGAGCCACGAGATTTGCAGTGGCCAGGATCCATGATACTCCATGGAGGCAGAACTACAGTCCATCCGCCGGGGGCTATCGCTGCACAGTGGTGGTAGTGTCGTTGCTGGTGGGGGTGCTGCCAGTGGTGGGGGAGGCTCCAGCCCTTCCCCTGCAACCTCGGACGGCTGCCCACTGGGGCTGCTGCTGCTGACAGTAGTGGTGCTTGCGGCGGTGTAGGTGGCGGTGCAGGTGGCGATGCAGGTGGTGGTGCTTGCGGCGGTGCCTGCGGCAGTGCTGGTGGTGGTGCTGGCCGCGGTGTAGGTGCCGGTGCTGCCAGTGGTGAGGAGAGGCTCCAGCCATTCCCCTGAAGACTCGGATGGCTGCCCACTGGGGCTGCTGCTGCTGACAGTAGTGGTGCTTGCGACGGTTCAGATAGAGGTGCAGGTGGCAGTGCTTGCAGCTGTGCAGGTGGCGGTGCTGATCGCGGTGCAGGTGGCGGTGCTGGCGGTTGTGCTGGCAGGCTCGGATGGCTGAAGTGCCTTGGCTGGTGTTCTGTGCCCCTTCCTGCCCTTGGCAGATGGTGGTGTCACCTTGGACCTGCCAGCTGTAGTCTTCGACGTGGCCTTGCTGCGTGGCTCCTTCTCCTTGCTGGATGCTGTCCCCTTCTTGACCTTGCAAGGTTGCGCATTCTTCTTGGCCTTGGCAGGGGTTGGTGGCACACTGGCTGGCATGACGTGTGCCCCCTTAGAGCCTCTGATGGCTGCAGAAACCACTGCGGACGTGGACTTGGTGGCTGAGGTGCTAGGCTGTGTTCTGGCCACCCTGGCCCGAGGTGAAGGACGAGGGGGGAGGGGTAGGGAACAGGTCAATGTTGGCTAGGAAAAGCTTCTTTGGGACATTCGGGCGGGAAGAGGGTGAAGGTGTGGGAGTAGAGAAAGTGGGAGTGCTTGTAGGAGGTGTCAGTCTGCTGTGTTTGGGTGCAGGTGCATGAGCTGGATGCTGTTGTGAGATGGATGGCTGTTGGGTGGGTGTGTGCTTGTGTTTGTGTACTTTGGGAGGAGGGGTCACAGACACAGTGGGAAAGGACACAGGGGACGTGTGCATGGATGTGCGGGTGGTGACTGACAGTGAGGGGTGTGTAGTGATAGGCGTGATGGTGATGGAGGTAGTGGATGAGTTTATAGTGCATGAAGGTGTGAGTGGAGACGTTACTTGGAGGGAGGTGAACGAGGAGGAGAGGGGGACACAGTGGAGGCAGTGGATGTTAATGTGTCTGCATGGGGATGGTGCTTGTGTGAGTGCCTGTGAGATGAAGTGTGGTGCTTGTGTTTGCCTGAGCCACTTCTGTGTGTTGATTTGGGTGATTGCTGGTCTGAAGGTGTGCTTGGGATAGGCTGGGGTTGAGGGGATTTGGACTGGGTAGAGGAAGTTGGAGGGGGGAGGCTGGAGACAGGGACAGTGGCTGCCATCAGTGCTCAGGCAGAGCCTGAAATGCTCTCTGTTGGACCGCCATGCAAGAGTGAATGCCCTCTAGGTATGCATTTGTTTGTTGCAAATGCCTCTCGACACCCTGGATGGCATTCAGTATGGATGACTGCCCAACAGTGAGGGATCTCAGGAGGTCAATAGCTTCCTCATTGAGGGCAGCGGGGCTGACTGGGGCAGGGCCTGAGGTGCCTGGGGCGAAGGAGATGCCCACCCTCCTGGGTGACCGGGAATGGGAAACATGCTGAGGGGCTGCTGGGAGGGCGGTGCTGGTATGGGGGTGGTGGCTCTACCTGTTGTTGGGATGGGCACAGAGGTGTCCGCCACCGCCAGGGAGCTTCCATCATGGGAGGAGTCACTGTCTGTAGTGTCCCCTCCTGAGTCCCTCGTGGTGCTCCCCTCGCCCTCCGTCCCACCGGTGCCCTCATCATAGGTGGATTCGGCCTCCAGGCCCATGTGGGATGCAGCTCCCTCCGTCGCCCGTACCTTTGCTGCTCTGCCAGATGATGCTAATGCACACCAGGACCAGGGTTACAAAACAAAAAGGGGGGGAGACAGAGGATAGACTTGGTCAATGCCAGCAACACCAGTACCGTTGGAGTACACAACACACAGGGAGCTGCCCTATGCACTAGGCCATGCACTACCAGTTACACAGCTAGTCACCAGCCCATGGGGTACAATGCCTAATGCCATTAGCTGCACACCTGAAACCCACAGGACCCTGCCCAATAGTAGATGGCCACCAACACTATTGGGGTTGGAGTGCTTCAGAGCCTGCCCAACAAGGGAACTACCCTGCCATGTTCGCTCCTGGCCTAGGGGCACCCACAGCCCACACCTCCCACCCAAGTAAAACCTTAACGCGTGCAAAGTCAGGAATCTGAATCTGTACTCACCCCCTTGTGGCTGCTGTGATGCCTTCAAGCGCCCATCCAATTCCAGATAGGCCACTGCCAAGATGAGGAACATCAGGGGAGTCAGGGTACGACGGGCACCCCTTCCTCGTTGGGAGGCCAGACCCAGCTGGGCCTGCCAGTCTTCCTTGCTCAGCGGCGCAGGTCCTCCCACCGTTTGCGGCAGTGGGTGCTCCACCTGTGAAATACTCCCAGGGTCCACACCTCCTTGGCGATGGCACGCCAGATACCCTTTTTCTGATGGGCGCTGACCTGCAGGGAAAAGACAGCAGAAAAAGGATTAGTCATACCGTCTGGACTGTCATACTCATGCCCCACCATACCCCTCCCATCCCCTTATGCACATACATTGACCACCATACATGCAGAACTCTGCCCAGGACCCCTCAGCCCCCCCCTACATGAGGCTGACACCCACAGCACTCCATACATTCATGGCCCACGCATCATGCTCACAGTGTACTCACCATCATCCACCAGTCTCTTGAACTCCTCCGAAGTGAAGGCAGGGGCCCTTTCCCCGGACACTTGAGCCATTGTCGCTTCCAGACAGGTCACAGCAGCACTTGCAGTGTAGGTCCTCTCCGTCACCGACCCAGTACATTGCCGTTGGCTCCTGGTACCCATAGCGCCCAACGTTAACCAATGCAAACTTGCGCGGCGGTCGTCGACCGCCGACCGCTAAGGCGCACAACGCCAGCGGAATTATCTCATTTCCACTTGTCTCTCCATAGAGGTCAGGCTGCAGCCATTTCAGGTGGGCACAGGGCATGGCATCTAACTGCGTCACAGCAGACATTGGCGCATCAACTGACCCTTGAATTCACTTACTGTTTTTGTAAAGGAAGAGATGCATCATTAATTCAATAGATGTGTGAATATGTCCCTCTGCTCACCGTTTTTCTCCCTAGACTTCAACCGCTGAGGAAGAATATGAGATGGAGACATCCTCCTGTGTACAGACCCCTGGTGGACCTGGCGACAATGGAGGACAGACACATTGATAGGGCCCTACAGACTTGATAGGGCCACAATCCAAGAACTGTGTGCCCAATTGGAGCCGACCTGATTTCAGCTATCCGCCACCCCACAGGTATCCCCCCTCTAGTGCAGGTCCTGTCAGTGCTCCATTTCCTGGCAAGTGGTTCCTTCCAAGCGACAGTGGCCATGGCATCAGGGATGTCACAGCCTAAGTTCCCAAATGTGTTGACCAGAGTGTTGTCTGCCCTGCTGAAACACATGCACAGCTACATCGTATTCCCCCAGGTGGAGGATTTGGCCACAGTGAAGGCTGACTTCTATGCCCTGGGACATATCCCCAACATCATTGGTGCCATTGATGGTACACATGTTGCACTTGTCCCTCCCACCCCCCGGAGGAATGAAAAGTGTTCAGGAATAGAAAAAGCTATCACTCTCTGAATGTGCAGATGGTGTGTTTGGCGGACCAGTACATCTCCCAAGTGAATGCCAAATATCCTGGCTCTGTGCATGATGCCTTTATCTTGAGGAATAGCAGCATTCCATATGTGATGTCTCAACTCCAGAGGCACTGGGTGTGGCTAAAAGGTGAGCCCATGGTCCCTACCCAGTTGATGTAGGTATATGGGTGTTGGGTTGTCCCTAAGGGTGAGTGTATGTCTAACAGGTATCCCTCAAATATTTGCAGGTGACTCTGGTTACCCCAACCTCTCATGGCTACTGACCCCAGTGAGGAATGCCAGGACAAGGGCAGAGGAACGTTCTCATCAAGCACATGGGCGAACAAGGAGGATCATTGAAAGAACCTTTGGCCTCCTGAAGGCCAGGTTCCAGTGCCTCCATCTGACAGGTGGATCCCTGTACTACTCACCCAAGAAGGTGTGCCACATCATTGTTGCATGTTGCATGTTGCACAACCTGGCCTTGAGACGCCAGGTGCCTTTTCTGCAGATAGATGAGCCTGGAGATGGTCTTGTGGCAGCGGTGGAGCCTGTGGACAGTGAGGAAGAGGAGGCAGAGGAAGAAGAAGTGGACAACAGAAGCTCACTCATACAACAGTACTTCCAGTGACACACAGGTAAGACACTGTAACTTCACTTTCTATTGCAGTTTTGTGTTAGACATTGGACATGGCAGCCTGATTTCCCTATGTCTATGGCCACTTACTGTACCCTTTTGCGTCTCTATTTTCAAATCTCTGTGGCCCACTCTGGCTCCTGGTGTGTTTAGTGCTGCCCACTACAGGTCATACCAATGTATATATTACTGTACCTATGATTTGACATGTTTACAGCTTGTTGAACTAATACATATTTCAATCAATTGGCAGACTCCATAGTTGTATTTGATCCAAGGGTGTTTATTTAAGTGCTAAGAGGTGGCGGGGGATGTGCAATGTCTGAGGTGATAGCGGAGGAATGTCCAGATAGAGTCCAGTCTCTTTGTATCACAGGTGCATTCTCCAAGAGGGCATAGGAAGTGGAGCAATGGCAGTTCAAGGTGGACAGGGTGACAGAGTGGGACAAAAGGGTGACGTTCAGGGGAGTCTTATTTCCTGGCGGGGGTCTTGGCAATGTTCTCTGGCTTCTGCCTGGATCGCAGGGACCGTTTGCGGGGTAGTTTTCCTTCTGCAGGGGGTGGGGTGCTGGTGGCCTGTTGGTCCTGTGGTGGGGCCTCCTGTCCACTAGCGCCGGCGGAGGTGGAGGGCTGTTCTTTGGTGTGGCTAGTGTCAGGAGCCCGTTGGTGTGCCACTGCCTCTCTCATGGTTTTGACCATGTCAGCCAGAACCCCTGCAACAGTGGCCAGGATGGTGTGGATGTGTTTGAGGTCCTCTCTGATCCGCAGGTACTGTCCCTCCTGCAGCCGCTGGGTCTCCTGCAACTTGGCCAGTATCTGGCCCAAGGTCTCCTGGGAATGGTGGTATGCTCCCAGGATCCCTGCAAGTGCCTTGTGGAGAGTGGGTTCCCTGGGCCTGTCCTCCCCCTGTCGCACAGCAGTCCTCCCAGTTTACCTGTTGTCCTGTGCCTCTGTCCCCTGAATCGTGTGCCCATTGCCACTGATCCCAGGTCCCTGATTGTCTTGGGTTTGTGGGGTTGCCTGGGGTCCCTGTAGTGGTGGACACACTGCTGATTAACGTGTCCTGGGGACAGAGGTATGGGCCCGCTGGGTGGGTGCTGTGGTGGTGTTTCCTGAGGGGGGAGGCTCTATGGTGGTTTGGGACTGTGACAGGGTGACCGACTGTCCAGAAGTCTCTGATGGGCCAGGTTGGTCATCGTGATTCAGGCGTGCAGAGCTGCTGTCATCACTGTGGGCCTCTTTTGTTGGGGGACTGGATGTTGGTGGCACCTCCTCCCCGGTGACGTTGAGTGGGGGTCCTGTGGGGATATAAATGCAGTGTTATTGTATCTGCATGTGCCATCTTGTGCATCTTGTGTTTCCCTGTATGGTTATGATTGCCCTGTCAGCTTTGCCTTGTGTGAGTGTTGATTTTGTGGGCTAGGTGATTCTCTCTAATGTGCATGCTTTAGTGATGGGTGTCCATGCAGGTCTGTGATGGGTGTCCATGCATTGGTGTGGCATGCAGGGCTTGGTTTTCGGACGGGTGGATTGTGATAGTGGGGTATATGTGAGGTGGTGGAGTGATGGGGTGAGGGTAGGGTTAGGAGTTTGTGATGGCATGCAGGTAGGGTGGGGGATACAATAGTAAAGATTTGACTTACCAGAGTCAAGTCATCCTGCTACTCCTGCGAGGCCCTCAGGATGCATGATTGCCAAGACTTGCTCTTCCCATGTTGTTAGTTGTGGGGGAGGAAGTGGGGGTCCACTGCTAGTCCTCTGTACGGCTACCTGGTGTCTTGCAACCACGGAAAGCACCTTCCCCCGTAGGTCATTCCACCTCTTCCTGATGTCATCCCATGTTCTTGAGTGCTGTCCCACAGCGTTGACCCTGTCCACGACTCTCCGCCATTGCTCCATCTTCCTGGCAATGGACGTTTGCTGCATCTGTGATCTGAATAGCTGTGGCTCTACCCGGATGATTTCCTCCATCATGACCCTTAGCTCCTCCTCTGAAAACCTGGGGTGTCTTTGGGGTGCCATGGATGTGGTGTGAGTGGTATGTGTGAGGGTGTGTGGGGTGCTGTGTTGGGGTGTGTGCTGTGAGGTGCGTGGATGGTGTATGGGTGATGGTGTTCTGTGCCTCAGATTAAGTGGGTGCTCCTGGCGTGTCTCTCTCTCAGTTGGCAATCTTTTTTTTCATTGAAAGTGTTGTGGGTAATGTGGGTGGGTGTTTTATAGTGGTGTTGGTCTGGTGTGTGTGTATGTGTGTCAGGTGTGTGTAGTTTAAATTGTCCAATGTGGTGTAGTTTTGTTAGTGTGTGTGTATTTTGAGCGCGGCGGTGTGTACCGCCAATGGTTTAACGTGGTTGAAAGACCACTGCAGTGATTTGTGGGTCCTGATACTGTGGGCGTATTTCTGTTGGCTTAACGGTGTGGGTTTTAGTACCACCAATTTATCACTGACCTTTCGGCTGGCGGACGTATGTGTGTGTGTCTGTATAGTGGCTGATTTCTATGTGTGGGTCATAATACCCGTAGCGGTATACCGCCACGGTCATGGTATTTTGGCAGCCGTCAGAATGTTGTAATGAGGGGCTATATCTACAAATATATAAATACCCCCACTAGGAAGTTATAGTTAGGACCTAGTTTCTATATAAAATGCTTTTTTAACTTGCCTATATCTTTGGCGCTGCTTGCCGAATCTTCACCAATCTTTTTTTAAAAAATTGCCAGTCCTGTCATCTGCTGTCTGGAAAGTTTCAGGGTGATCGGTCTCCAGAGGGGTCTGAGAAAAAGTGGGGTCCCAAAACACGTTTTCCCCCATTCATTTTTTCATAGGGATTTTGAACAGGGTTAGTGCAAAAACTACTTGACAGAATTACACCAAATTTGACAGGAAGGTAGGTCTTGCTCCAGAAAGAGGGCTTTTTTCTGTTTTGGTGTAATTCCATTCAGTAATTTTAGAGAAATTAAAGAAAATCTAAATTTATATATCTATTGACGCGAAGGATTCGCAACCCCTCCCGATTTCGTGCCGAGATCTGATTGGCTGATAACACTTCAACAACAGAAACTGTTGAAGGGTTGTCAACCATCATGGGACTCAGTTAAAACCCCCAAAAACATGAAGAATAAAGAAGATGAGCCAGGGTACAAACACCCTGACCTTTTCGCTCTGGTGGTGGGGTCCCAAAGAAACCATCCCCAAACCCCCCCCCCCCCCCCACAGTGGCCCAAAAACATTTTTTTAAATTTTATGAACAAAGTCACAGTGGTTTCATGGATCTGCCGTAAAATAAAAAAATAAAAAATGAGGCGAGGTCTCCTGCCCTTCATTACTATAAAGCACCCGGATGGGCTAGGTCCCGGGGCATTTGCATACAAATGTGGGGGGGGGGCGGCTCCTGGCCTCCTCCTGCCGCCCCGGGCCCACTATATCTCCAGGGCTTATAATTTATGTTCGTGGGAGTGCGTGCCCCCCTGCTGCCGCGTGGACCTCCACCTCCCCAGGGTGTTGCGGTAATAATGTGCAGGTGGGCGACGTGCCCCCCGCTGCGCTGGGAACCACCACCTACCCAGTTCCTTTGATTAAATAAGAGGGGGGCTGCATGCCCCCCGCTGCCCTGGGGACCACCACCTCACTGGGGAAAAATGTAATTGATTTGCCGAGGGGCTGGAGCACTGCAGTAATAATGTGCAGGGGGCACGTGCCCCCCCGCTTCCCTGGGGATCACCACCTGCCTAGAGCAAACATTTAACAAAAGAGTAGGGGTCCCGGGGACCACACCTCCCCGGGCCTACACTGAATTATGAGTGGGGGGCTGTGTGCCCTCCTGTGCCCCGGGGACCACCACCGCCCTGGGCAAATATTTAAAAAAAGGAAGGATTTGTATTGGAGGACAGGGCTGCATGGACTCCCCTTATGGAGCCACTAATGGCCCTGGGAACCAGCTCCCCAGGCTGGCTCCTGCTATGTGCTGGGGTTCCCACCCCAGGGACATCGCTGTTTGCTGTGGCTGCAGCCAAGCCACTGCAAACATTTCGGGTTTTGACAGTGGGACCTGTAAAATCCAAAGCTTTCATCTCTGTCCTCTGCACGCATGCAGGGAACAGAGATTAAATGCTTCACCAAGCAGGTAGCTGCTGTTAAAACAACTCAGTGCTTGCTGAAGCAATGGCACTGCGAGGGAAGCCTTGAGGTTTCTCCCGCTCTGCCAGATTCCCTGTTAGGGTATTTTAATTAAATATATTTAAAAATAAATAAATAAATATCGAGGGACCGTGGTCCCAGATAGGCCATAAAGGGCTAAGAAAAAAAATTGCAAATAGAAATGTTTAGCTCAGTGTAAAGACCACTAGAAAAATATCTTATATCTCTCCCTTTTTTCTCTCTCTCTCTAACTCTCTTTCAGTCAATTACTCACACATCCACTCAGACACTTACCTCCCCACTCACAGACCCACTCAGACCCTCTTGCACCCACTCACAGCCTCAGTCAGACCCTCACACATCCACTCACAAACCCACTCAGACAGTTATGCACCCTCAAATACACACACACACACACACACACACATATGCTTACCTTAACTATGCTTACCATGTATGTTAAAGGTATGTGTAGTAAAGGCACAAAAAATTGCATGCTTGGCAAAGGCTGCATTGTAAAGGCACTGCATGGTTACAAACATTTTTGTAAAGGATGTTTCCCCTCCATTGCGGACAGCCTCAAATTGAGCCTAGGTCCCGGTCTACTCGACTATACACTTTTATTTGCACTTAGTGTTTCTAGGCACTTTTTCTGCTTAACACTAGTAAAATTCATTATTAGAAATTGGGTCTCTGGTTGGCAGTCAGTTTGCACTCTGTCCAAGCAGGGACCCTCACTCTGGTCAGGGCGATGAAGTTACACACTGTAGGAGGCTGGACTGGCTTGTAGTGAGTACCAAGGGGTACTTGCACCTTGCACCAGGCCCAGTTATCCCTTATTAGTGTATAGGGTGTCTAGCAGCTTAGGCTGATAGATAATGGTAGCTTAGCAGAGCAGCTTAGGCTGAACTAGGAGACGTGTGAAGCTACTACAGTACCACTTAGTGTCATATGCACAATATCATAAGAAAACACAATACACAGTTATACTAAAAATAAAGGTACTTTATTTTTATGACAATATGCCAAAGTATCTTAGAGTGTACCCTCAGTGAGAGGATAGGAAATATACACAAGATATATATACACAATAGCAAAAATATGCAGTATAGTCTTAGAAAACAGTGCAAACAATGTATAGTTACAATAGGATGCAATGGGGAAACATAGGGATAGGGGCAACACAAACCATATACTCCAAAAGTGGAATGCGAACCACGAATGGACCCCAAACCTATGTGACCTTGTAGAGGGTCGCTGGGACTATTAGAAAATAGTGAGAGTTAGAAAAATAACCCTCCCCAAGACCCTGAAAAGTGAGTGCAAAGCGCACTAAAGTTCCCCTAAGGACAAAATAGTCGTGTTAGAGGGAAAATGCAAGGAAAACACAAATCAGCAATGCAACAACGATGGATTCCTGACTGAGGGTACCTGTGGAACAAGGGGACCAAGTCCAAAAGTCACAATCAACTCGGAGATGGGCAGATGCCCAAGAAATGCCAGCGGTTGGTGCAAAGAAGCTCTTACTAGGCTGAAGAACTGTGAATACTGCAGAAACGACAAGGGCTAGAGACTTCCCCTTTGGAGGATGGATCCCCCACGCCTTGGAGAGTCGTGCAGAAGTGTTTTCCCGCCGGATGGACGCCAACAAGCCTTGCTACACGCAAATCGTGCGTTTGGTGTTTTTGGACGCTGCTGAGGCCCAGGAGGGACCAGGAGGTCGCAAATTGGACCTGCCGAGAGAGGGGACATCGAGCAAGACAAAGAGCCCTCACTGAAGCAGGTAGCACCCGGAGAAGTGCCAGAAACAGGCACTACGAGGATGCGTGAAACGGTGCTCGCCGAAGTTGCACAAAGGAGTCCCACGTCGCCGGAGACCAACTTAGAAAGTCGTGCAATGCAGGTTAGAGTGCGGTGGACCCAGGCTTGGATGTGCACGAAGGATTTCCGCCGGAAGTGCACAGGGGCCGGAGTAGCTTGCAAAGTTGCGGTTCCCAGCAATGCAGCCCAGCGAGGTGAGGCAAGGACTTACCTCCACCAAACTTGGGCTGAAGAGTCACTGGACTGTGGGGGTCACTTGGACGGTGTCGCTGGATTCAAGGGACCTCGCTCGTTGTGCTGAGAGGAGACCCAAGGGACCGGTAATGCAGCCTTTTGGTGCCTGCGGTTGCAGGGGGAGGATTCCGTCGACCCACGGGAGATTTCTTCGGAGCTTCTGGTGCAGAGAGGAGGCAGACTACCCCCACAGCATGCACAAGCAGGAAAACAGTCGAGAAGGCGGCAGGATCAGCGTTACAGAGTTGCAGTAGTCGTCTTTGCTACTATGTTGCAGGTTTGCAGGCTTCCAGCGCGGTCAGCGGTCGATTCCTTATCAGAAGGTGAAGAGGGAGATGCAGAGGAACTCGGCTGAGCTCATGCATTCGGTATCTAAAGTTTCCCCAGAGACAGAGACCCTAAATAGCCAGAAAAGAGGGTTTGGCTACCTAGGAGAGAGGAAAGGCTACTAACACCTGAAGGAGCCTATCAGCAGGAGTCTCTGACGTCACCTGGTGGCACTGGCCACTCAGAGCAGTCCAGTGTGCCAGCAGCACCTCTGTTTCCAAGATGGCAGAGGTCTGGAGCACACTGGAGGAGCTCTGGACACCTCCCAGGGGAGGTGCAGGTCAGGGGAGTGGTCACTCCCCTTTCCTTTGTCCAGTTTCGCGCCAGAGCAGGGGCTAAGGGGTCCCTGAACCGGTGTAGACTGGCTTATGCAGAATTGGGCACATCTGTGCCCAACAAAGCATTTCCAGAGGCTGGGGCAGGCTACTCCTCCCCTGCCTTCACACCATTTTCCAAAGGGAGAGGGTGTCACACCCTCTCTCAGAGGAAGTTCTTTGTTCTGCCATCCTGGGCCAGGCCTGGCTGGACCCCAGGAGGGCAGCTGCCTGTCTGAGGGGTTGGCAGCAGCAGCAGCTGCAGTGAAACCCCAGGAAGGGCAGTCTGGCAGTACCAGGGTCTGTGCTACAGACCACTGGGATCATGGAATTGTACCAACAATGCCAGGATGGCATAGAGGGGGCAATTCCATGATCGTAGACATGTTACATGGCCATATTCGGAGTTACCATGGTGAAGCTACATATAGGTAGTGACCTATATGTAGTGCACGCGTGTAATGGTGTCCCCGCACTCACAAAGTTCAGTGAATTGGCTCTGAACAATGTGGGGGCACCTTGGCTAGTGCCAGGGTGCCCTCACACTAAGTAACTTTGCACCTAACCTTTACCAGGTAAAGGTTAGACATATAGGTGACTTATAAGTTACTTAAGTGCAGTGTAAAATGGCTGTGAAATAACGTGGACGTTATTTCACTCAGGCTGCAGTGGCAGGCCTGTGTAAGAATTGTCAGAGCTCCCTATGGGTGGCAAAAGAAATGCTGCAGCCCATAGGGATCTCCTGGAACCCCAATACCCTGGGTACCTCAGTACCATATACTAGGGATTTATAAGGGTGTTCCAGTAAGCCAATGTAAATTGGTAAAATTGGTCACTAGCCTGTTAGTGACAATTTGGAAGTAATGAGAGAGCATAACCACTGAGGTTCTGGTTAGCAGAGCCTCAGTGAGACAGTTAGGCACCACACAGGGAACATATACATGCACACCTATGAGCACTGGGGCCCTGTGTGACAGGGTCCCAGTGACACATACATATAGGCCACAAACTTATGAGCACTGGGGTCCTGACCAGCAGGATCCCAGTGACACATAACAAACATACTGAAAACATAGTGTTTTCACTATGAGCACTGAGGCCTGGCTATCAGGATCCCAGTGAGACAGTGAAAACAGTGACAAACACCCTGACATACACTCAAAAACAGGCCAAAAGTTAGGGTAACAAGGCTAGAAAGAGGCTACCTTCTCACACAACCCCCCCCCCAAACGAAGGACAATAAGGCTAACCTTGGCCAGTTGAGACTTTATTGTCTAAGTGGTGATAAGTAGAGAGTAGCTCTGCAATAGACTGGTTACTCCCTTTATCATCCACTATATGGTTACTTCCCTGTGGGGATGTAAACCACCCTGTTTGAAGTTTTTTAGCTAAGCAACAATGTGAAGATGTATTTTCAGAGTTTCTATCAGTAAGTTTTAGTTTAGAGCAGTGGGAATTGTCCACTGAACCTATTTGTAGTGATGGAAATGCCAGACAGGGATGCTGTCTCAGAAAAGCCATAGCTGGGCAAAAACTTTGTCCATTTGGCTGGAAGAGAGAACAGGGATGCTGTTTCTCTTGAGTTGGAGCAGGGCAGGGATGCTGTCCTATGAGCTCCACACTAGGGCAGGGATGCTGTCCTAAGTGTTGTGAGGCAGTACAGGGTTTCTGCACTAAAGTTTCTCTGGGAGGGTTGGAGGGATGCTCCATGTTAACTAAAATGGTGCTCTTTTTGTCACCAATGTTAGTTATCCCACAGAGAGGTACTTCTACCTCAGGGAGTCCAGCTATGCCAGCTGATGATTCCCTTGGAACAGGTGCCACCCCAGGAGAGGTTTCTCCCACCACAGGAATGGTATCCTGAATGGTAGGGTGGTTAGGGGATACTGTGATACCCTTTTTACCTGTTGATGGAGAGGGATCCTGAGTTTTCAGGCCTTCTCTCCTTTGCTTTTTCATTTCAGTAGAAATGAGAGGGAACAATTCCTCAGGGATGCCCAGCATGGCTGCATGGGCATAAAACTCTACATCAGCCCAACCTGAGGCCTCTAGGTCATTACCTAAGAGACAGTCTACAGGTAAGCTAGGTGATACCACCACCTGTTTAGGGCCAGTAACTCCACCCCAACTAAACTGAATTATAGCTAAGGGAAGAAACTTAGTGGAGTTATGGACATCAATAATCTTATACTGTTGTCCAATGATGTGTTGTTCAGGAGGCACTAGGTTTTCAGTCACCAAAGTGAAACTGGCACCTGTGTCCTTGTAGGCCAAGGCCTCAACACCATTTATTGAAACTGTCTGCCTGTACTTATCCATTGTAAGGGGGCAAGCAGCCAGTGTGGCAAGGCCAATGCCACTAGGTGTGACAGAAACTGTCTTGGGACTGATTACATCAGTTTCCACTATGGACCCATAAGTGAACCCAACTACACCCTTTGCTTGACTGTTGCCAGCAGTCCCACCACTAGTACCACTACTGCTAGGGGCACTAGAGCTTGATGTATTAGTGGTGGTAGGCTCAGGGGGTTTACCTGGACAGGACTTATCCCCTGGCCTATGGCCTCTGTTTTTACACACAAAGCACCAAGGCTTTTTAATGTGTGCAGGTTGGGAAGAAGAGGAAGAATTTGTTTTGTCCCCACCCTCTGAAGAGTGTTTAAGATTTGAAGTGGGATCTTTGGTTTTACCCTTATCCCCATGCTTATCTTGAGATTTTTCACCATCTTTCTTCTTATTGCCATCTTTGTCACCCCCTGTATGAACTTTTCTGTTCACCCTTGTTCTGACCCATTTGTCTGCCTTCTTTCCCAATTCTTGGGGAGAGGTCAGATCAGAGTCTACCAGGTACTGGTGCAACAAATCAGACACACAATTATTAAGTATATGCTCTCTCAGGATTGTGTTATACAGGCTTTCATAATCAGTAACTTTACTGCCATGTAACCACCCCTCCAAGGCCTTCACTGAATGGTCAATGAAATCAACCCAGTCTTGTGAAGACTCCTTTTTGGTCTCTCTGAACTTTATCCTGTACTGTTCAGTGGTTAAGCCATAACCATCCAGGAGTGCATTCTTAAGAACTTGGAAATTGTTAGCATCATTTTCTTTTACAGTAAGGAGCCTATCCCTACCTTTTCCAGTAAATGATAGCCATAGGATAGCAGCCCACTGCTTTTGAGGGACATCCTGTACAGCACAGGCCCTCTCAAGTGCAGCAAACCACTTGTTAATGTCATCCCCCTCCTTGTAAGGGGGAACTATCTTGTGCAGATTCCTGGAATCATGCTCTTTTGCAGGATGACTATGGGGAATACTGCTGCTGCCACCATGGGTATCTAAACCCATCTTCTGTCTTTCCCTCTCTATTTCTAAAGACTGTCTATCCAAATCCAGCTGTTGCTTCTTGAGCTTCAGTCTGGTTTGCTCCACTCTCAATCTATTGAGCTCCCTTTCTAACAATCTGTCATCAGGGTGGGTGGGAGGGACATTTCTAGATACAGAGGTATGATGGGAATGAACAGAAGGAGACCTGTCCCTTACAGAGGGCACCCTAACAGCTTGGTTAACATTATAATGTGAGAGCACACCATGAGTATGGTGTGATTCAACCTCTGTACCAACTATGCTAGACTGTCTAGTAATGGGCAGGCTAAGAAGTTTCTTTCCTGAACCTTTTCCTGGGGGAGTCCCTTTATCAGATTGTGAACCATTAGCTGCTTTTTCACCAGATTGGGCACTTATGGCCTTATCCTGTACTCTAAGCATGTTAATTAACAGTTCTAAGGAAGGATTCTTCCCTACACTCAAACCTCTCTCTATGCAGAGACTCCTTGCTCCTTTCCAGCTAAGGTGATCATATGCAAGTTTGGACAGTTCAACATTTTGGCCTGTGCCAGACATTTTTAGAGAGAGTTAAAGTGATAGACAAAGAGAAAAAAGTTTTCAGAACTTTTTGGAAAGACAGAAAAAACTTTTAAAACTTTTAAGAACTTTTTGAAAGTTTAGAAGTACTTTTCAGCACTTAGAAAAGAGTGAAAAGAGGAAATGCAAAACTTTTTGGCTATGTGTATATACACTGACCTTGTTTTGTATATTTTTCTCTTATGAAAAGTACAATGACAAGAGTGGTAAGTAGTCTCAAGCACTTATCCCACCACTGCACAACCAATGTAGGAGGCTGGACTGGCTTGTAGTGAGTACCAAGGGGTACTTGCACCTTGCACCAGGCCCAGTTATCCCTTATTAGTGTATAGGGTGTCTAGCAGCTTAGGCTGATAGATAATGGTAGCTTAGCAGAGCAGCTTAGGCTGAACTAGGAGACGTGTGAAGCTACTACAGTACCACTTAGTGTCATATGCACAATATCATAAGAAAACACAATACACAGTTATACTAAAAATAAAGGTACTTTATTTTTATGACAATATGCCAAAGTATCTTAGAGTGTACCCTCAGTGAGAGGATAGGAAATATACACAAGATATATATACACAATAGCAAAAATATGCAGTATAGTCTTAGAAAACAGTGCAAACAATGTATAGTTACAATAGGATGCAATGGGGAAACATAGGGATAGGGGCAACACAAACCATATACTCCAAAAGTGGAATGCGAACCACGAATGGACCCCAAACCTATGTGACCTTGTAGAGGGTCGCTGGGACTATTAGAAAATAGTGAGAGTTAGAAAAATAACCCTCCCCAAGACCCTGAAAAGTGAGTGCAAAGTGCACTAAAGTTCCCCTAAGGACAAAATAGTCGTGTTAGAGGGAAAATGCAAGGAAAACACAAATCAGCAATGCAACAACGATGGATTCCTGACTGAGGGTACCTGTGGAACAAGGGGACCAAGTCCAAAAGTCACAAGCAACTCGGAGATGGGCAGATGCCCAAGAAATGCCAGAGGTTGGTGCAAAGAAGCTCTTACTAGGCTGAAGAACTGTGAATACTGCAGGAACGACAAGGGCTAGAGACTTCCCCTTTGGAGGATGGATCCCCCACGCCTTGGAGAGTCGTGCAGAACTGTTTTCCCGCCGGATGGACGCCAACAAGCCTTGCTACACGCAAATCGTGCGTTTGGCGTTTTTGGACGCTGCTGGGGCCCAGGAGGGACCAGGAGGTCGCAAATTGGACCTGCAGAGAGAGGGGATGTCGAGCAAGAAAAAGAGTCCTCACTGAAGCAGGTAGCACCCGGAGAAGTGCCAGAAACAGGCACTACGAGGATGCGTGAAACGGTGCTCGCCGAAGTTGCACAAAGGAGTCCCACGTCGCCGGAGACCAACTTAGAAAGTCGTGCAATGCAGGTTAGAGTGCCGTGGACCCAGGCTTGGCTGTGCACGAAGGATTTCCGCCGGAAGTGCACAGGGGCCGGAGTAGCTTGCAAAGTCGCGGTTCCCAGCAATGCAGCCCAGCGAGGTGAGGCAAGGACTTACCTCCACCAAACTTGGGCTGAAGAGTCACTGGACTGTGGGGGTCACTTGGACGGTGTTGCTGGATTCGAGGGACCTCGCTCGTCGTGCTGAGAGGAGACCCAAGGGACCGGTAATGCAGCTTTTTGGTGCCTGCGGTTGCAGGGGGAAGATTCCGTCGACCCACGGGAGATTTCTTCGGAGCTTCTGGTGCAGAGAGGAGGCAGACTACCCCCACAGCATGCACAAGCAGGAAAACAGTCGAGAAGGCGGCAGGATCAGCGTTACAGAGTTGCAGTAGTCGTCTTTGCTACTATGTTGCAGGTTTGCAGGCTTCCAGCGCGGTCAGCGGTCGATTCCTTATCAGAAGGTGAAGAGGGAGATGCAGAGGAACTCGGCTGAGCTCATGCATTCGGTATCTAAAGTTTCCCCAGAGACAGAGACCCTAAATAGCCAGAAAAGAGGGTTTGGCTACCTAGGAGAGAGGAAAGGCTACTAACACCTGAAGGAGCCTATCAGCAGGAGTCTCTGACGTCACCTGGTGGCACTGGCCACTCAGAGCAGTCCAGTGTGCCAGCAGCACCTCTGTTTCCAAGATGGCAGAGGTCTGGAGCACACTGGAGGAGCTCTGGACACCTCCCAGGGGAGGTGCAGGTCAGGGGAGTGGTCACTCCCCTTTCCTTTGTCCAGTTTCGCGCCAGAGCAGGGGCTAAGGAGTCCCTGAACCGGTGTAGACTGGCTTATGCAGAATTGGGCACATCTGTGCCCAACAAAGCATTTCCAGAGGCTGGGGGAGGCTACTCCTCCCCTGCCTTCACACCATTTTCCAAAGGGAGAGGGTGTCACACCCTCTCTCAGAGGAAGTTCTTTGTTCTGCCATCCTGGGCCAGGCCTGGCTGGACCCCAGGAGGGCAGCTGCCTGTCTGAGGGGTTGGCAGCAGCAGCAGCTGCAGTGAAACCCCAGGAAGGGCAGTCTGGCAGTACCAGGGTCTGTGCTACAGACCACTGGGATCATGGAATTGTACCAACAATGCCAGGATGGCATAGAGGGGGCAATTCCATGATCGTAGACATGTTACATGGCCATATTCGGAGTTACCATGGTGAAGCTACATATAGGTAGTGACCTATATGTAGTGCACGCGTGTAATGGTGTCCCCGCACTCACAAAGTTCAGTGAATTGGCTCTGAACAATGTGGGGGCACCTTGGCTAGTGCCAGGGTGCCCTCACACTAAGTAACTTTGCACCTAACCTTTACCAGGTAAAGGTTAGACATATAGGTGACTTATAAGTTACTTAAGTGCAGTGTAAAATGGCTGTGAAATAACGTGGACGTTATTTCACTCAGGCTGCAGTGGCAGGCCTGTGTAAGAATTGTCAGAGCTCCCTATGGGTGGCAAAAGAAATGCTGCAGCCCATAGGGATCTCCTGGAACCCCAATACCCTGGGTACCTCAGTACCATATACTAGGGATTTATAAGGGTGTTCCAGTAAGCCAATGTAAATTGGTAAAATTGGTCACTAGCCTGTTAGTGACAATTTGGAAGTAATGAGAGAGCATAACCACTGAGGTTCTGGTTAGCAGAGCCTCAGTGAGACAGTTAGGCACCACACAGGGAACATATACATGCACACCTATGAGCACTGGGGCCCTGTGTGACAGGGTCCCAGTGACACATACATATAGGCCACAAACTTATGAGCACTGGGGTCCTGACCAGCAGGATCCCAGTGACACATAACAAACATACTGAAAACATAGTGTTTTCACTATGAGCACTGAGGCCTGGCTATCAGGATCCCAGTGAGACAGTGAAAACAGTGACAAACACCCTGACATACACTCAAAAACAGGCCAAAAGTGGGGGTAACAAGGCTAGAAAGAGGCTACCTTCTCACACACACTCAAGATAACCCCTGCTCACCCCCTTGGTAGTTTGGAACAAGCAGTCAGGCTTATCTCAAAGGCAATGTGTAAAGTATTTCTACCAACACAAACAGTAATACAATGAAAACACTACAAAATGGACACAACACCAGAAAAATAATTAATATTTAACTAAATCAAACAAGACCAAAGCGACAAAAATCCAACATACACAAATCAAGAAATGGACTTTCAAAAGAGTAAGAGTCTTACTCCATTGAAAACAATGGAAACGTTGATTTTACACAAAGTACCTGGTTTCCATAAAAAATAAAGCCGAACAGGCGAGTGTGTGTCAGAAAAGTCAGCAATGCGCCGATTCCTTACTCTCAAGTGAGGCCGTGCGTCGCTTCTTCTCCGGTCAGGGAGGCAATGCATAATGTTTCTCCCCTGCAAGAGAGCAATGCCTCGATTTCCAGACCTGGGCACCTCGGATCATAGCAGGTTCACTATGATTTTGACGTCCCAGTGACGATGCGTGAAAAATCAGGTCGCAGTGTTTTAGAAAAACATGCTTCAGAGGGTTTGCGTAGTTATCAGCAGGTGCAAGCAGGTGTTGCATGATATCTCCAGCTGCAATGCATCGATTTCCCAGCTGCAATGTAGGTGGGGCATTGGTTTCAGCCGCAAAGTGGATGGCACTTCGTTTTTCAGTCGCGTTGCAGGTAGTGCGTCAAAAATGTCCCTGCATGGTGTTCTTTGCATGGATTTCAGTCCTTGTTCTGCCAAATTCACATTTCAAAGGCCCAGGGAATACGTGGGGCACCTCTTGGCAGGGCAGGAGTTTCAGCAGAGAGTCCAGGTGCTGGCAGAGGAATACCTTGATAGCCCTGAGACTTCAAAACAGGAGGCAAGCTCAATCCAAGCCCTTAGAGATTTTTCTCAATTAGAAATGCACAACAAAGTCCAGTCTTTGTCCCCTTTCGCAGGCAGAAGCAGCAACTGCAGGATAGCCCAACAAAGCACAGGCAGGGGCAGCACTTCCCCTCAGGTCTTCTCCTTGGCAGAGATTCCCCTTGAATCCAGAAGTGATCTTGATAAATCTAAAGTCTGGGGTTTTGGGTCCAATACTTATACCCCTTTCTGCCTTCGAAGTTGCCCAACTTCAAAGATAAGTCTCTGTTGTTTACAGAATCCTCCCTTGCCCTGACCTGGCTCCACACACACACCAGGGGGTCAGTGACTGCCTTGTGTGAGGGCAGGCACAGCCCATTCAGGTGTAAGTGATCACTCTTCCCTCCACTCTTGCCCAGATGGCTCGTCAGGATGTGCAAGCTACACCTTAGCTCCCTTTGTGTCACTGTCTAGAGGAGAGTCACTAACAACCTGTCAGTCTGACCCAGACATGGAATACACAAGCAGGAAGAGTCACAGAATGGCTTAAGCAAGACAATGCCCACTTTCTAAAAGTCCGAAAACAACAGATGATGGATTAAACCCAGATCTATGAATGAGTGTTCACATTGTTCAGCACTCCGTCCATCATCCTGTTGTGTCACTTTCTAAAAGTGGCATTTTCAAACTAACAATCTACAAAGCACCTTCACTAAAAGATGTATTTTTAAATTGTGGGTTTAAGACCCCAAACTCCTTATTTCTATCTGTTCTCAAAGGGAAACTGCACTTTAAGGATATTTATAGGCAGCCCCTATGTAACCTATGTGAGAGATAGGCCTTGCAACAGTGAAAACCAAATGTGGGAGTATTTCACTGTTAGGGCATGTAAAACACATCAGTACGTGTCTCACTTTTAACATACACTGTACCCTACCAATGGGGCTACCTAGGGCCTACCTTAGGGGTACCCTACATATATAAAAAGGGAAGGTTTAGGCTTGGCAAGTGGGTACACTGGCCAAGTCGAATTGGCAGTTTAAAACTGCACACAGAGACACTGCTGTGGCAGGTCTGAGACATGTTTACAAGGCTACTCATGTGGGTGGCACAATCAGTGCTGCAGGCCCACTAGTAGCATTTGATTTACAGGCCCTGGACAGAGTCCTAAAGCCAACAAAAACAGGTAAAAAAAATGTGGAGGAAGGGGCAAAGATTGGGTATGACCCTTCAAAAAGGGCCAGGTCCAACATTCATATCTCTGGCTACCTTTATTAGATTTTATGTCATCTTAATTTAATTTAATTTATTAAATATTACTCTAATTACTCTATTTTTTCTAATTTGGTTTGAGGTTTTTATTGTTTTGCATTCTGACCGTATTACTGTGTCAACACTGCATACTTTACACATTGCCCTAAATTAAGTCTGTGTGTCATTGCTAGCAGGGTGTTGAACTCAGATTAATTTAGTGACTTTGAGTGTTCACCCTGGGAAGAATTGATAGTTTTTCTTGAAGTGGGTAGTCACCCACCCCAAATAATAATCCAGTTTCCTACACATATAGAGCAACCATTCCAAATAAGTAATAACTAAGGCAACATTGAACTTTGCGACACAAAGCATGATATGTCAAGAATTGCAGAACTAGAACTCTGGTGACAACCGGCATGGTAAACAATCAGAGCCATGAAAGGAAACATCAACAGGAAGATGTGAGAAGTATGAATCGAAAGCCCATGTATAGTAAATTGTCCAGACACCAGTAATAAAGATTAGCAACCATCCGAAGCTACTACATGAGTTATGTATGATAGATGAAACCTCTATTTAAGGGAAGTGAGGCAGGCTGCTAGAATCATCATTTTTTCATAAGCTTACTTACTGAACACTTATATAAGCTCAAACACAAAGACTGCACCCTTTCTATCCTAGTACACTACCCTGACCCGAGTGCCCCAGCTGCAATGATGTCCTAGTTCTTAGAACCGATTTTTGGTCATGGGTAAACACATATTTTGTGTGTGCATTATACCCTAGGCCTATGTCACAGACTGCAGTCTTGTTAGCATGAGAGGAGAGCCCAAAGCGCTACCCTCACAGTGGTAAAAGGATACAGACCTTACGAAGTGTTAAGTAGCATGAGTGCGGTGGTGGCAGCATACCTTTCTTTTATAAAAATGATTGTTAGGGTGAACATCCCTTTTTACCTGCGTCAGTAGAGTGGGGCCTACCAGCCCACTCATGTAAAGTTCTGCTTTTGTGTGCTTAACTTGTCCTGAGCCATGTAAGCATATAGCACTGTGCTGGGCACATGAGTTTGTATGTGCATGTACATACTGTGATGTACAAGTGGTACAATACATGAAGTACTGTGGTTCCCATTTTGTGATTTTGTAATTTCAGGGCCTTGAAAAGGCATGTGGAGAAGAAGGAGCTACCCAAGACAGATTTGTGGATTGCTACATTCCTGAGAGCTGGGTGGGACACAGACTGGAGGAAGGGAGAGCCAGGCTTTCCTGTGCACTTCAAAAAGGCTCATTGATTCTGAAAAGGTTGCTAGTCAGTGGGGCTGGGCACATCTCAGGAAGAGGATAGGGCTGATAAAAGTAAACATACAGAGAATTAGAAAGGTCAGGGCTGGGGCCTTTCTAATCTTTTGTTAGCCAGTGAGGCTGACATCCTGGTATGATTGTTGAGTCACTGTCATGGCCTGTAGTGAGGGGCTTTCAAAGCTGGAGACCGTAGTGCTGTGACATACTGATTCTTGGAAAAAGGACAGAGGTGTGGGCACTTCAAAGGAGGCACCCAAATACAAACTTCAAAGGCACTAAGGGCCGGATGTATGACCCAGAGTTTCGCAACTTACAATTTGCGACTCATTTGCGAGTCGCAAAACCATATGTACAACAGTGTACTTCACACTGTTTGCGATTCCCAGTGGGGTCGCAAATTAACTACCTCCTTAATATTCATGGGGTAGGTCGCAATTTTCACCCCCATTGGGAATGGCTGCACTCACAGGGATGGTGGCCTGCTGGAGACAGCAGACCACCATTATCTGTGACTGCTTTTATATAAAGTAGCTATTTTAGGGTCGAGCACTCTGTCCTTGTTGTAGTCTCTCTTTGGGCTTTTAACCACTCCCAAGTCACACCTGTCACTTTCATTGGTTCGTGGGCTTGCCTTTTAAAATCCGCTTGATTTCATTAGTGAAGGCATGCATACGTCATGACTTTTCTGGTGCTTATCCCTCTTCCAGCGCACCAGCCAACTACTGAAAACATACAAGGCTCCATGTTTTCAGCATGGTTTCCGGACTACTTTATCTGTTTATTTTCCACACAGCATGATCGCGCTGAGTTTTATATAGAGTGATTGTGCTCTTTTTTTTTTTAGTTTTAAATTTCAGTGCAATGTGTTTTACATAGCGCAATTGTGCTCTTTTTAAAAATTTTAATTTGGGTGGCAAGAAAAGTCTGGTTAGGAATTTACAACGCTAATATCGCTAACTCGGGCAAATGAGAGACCAGTTGCATTGCAAATGCTTGTTTTTTTTTAATGCAGCCCATTTTCCTTAAAGGAAAACTGGATGCATTTCAAAAACAAAAATGAAAACCACTGGGACCACTGCCTGCTCTGAAAAAATACCATTCACATTTGCAAATGGGTTAGCACCTATTTGAAATTGGTGCTAACTGTGATTGTTTTCTGTCCGCATGCACAGTCACAAAACAATCATACATAACACTGCGACTCGCGATTAGGAAGGAAATGCCCCTTACTAATTGCAACTCGCAAACCTATTTTGCGATTCGATAAATAGATTACCGAATCGCAAAAAGGCTTTTTCCTTGTTGCAAACAGCCTGATTCCACCAATTGGGCCATTCGTGACAAGAAATAAGCAATGTAAAGGTGGCCCTATCTTTGTTTTGAAATGGATTATAAAAAAGGGAGCCTTTGTCTGCCAAATTTCCAACTGTCAATCAGTCAAATTGTGGCTGTACATCAACATGCAAAAGCACAGCAAGACTTCGGCCTTTGGGAATCAACCAAAACCTCTTGCCCTGGAGCTTTTAGCACCAACATCTACCTACCAGCCAAGATAACGGGACCTTCCACCAATGGCCTGTGTCTGAATCAAAGGAACTTACCCTATCACCAGAGGAGCATCATTGATACCCAGCTGTTTTGCCTGCAGCAAGGAGTTGACTACATTGTCGCATTTCTGCTCCAGTCTACTGTGACAATAGATTGCTGAACGCTCCCAGGACTTTCGTAATGCAAACAACAGTTAGTCAGACCACCAAGCCCTAGGGGAACTTCCACTGACTAATAGCGCTACAGCTCTGTGAATTGTACTGACTAGTGGGTCCAGATCTGAATGCTGCATCTTATAAATGGGGAATAACTGTTGCCATTACAGAGGGAAGTGGAACTTAGGATCTTACCTGGATAATGTTAGAGTTCCGGCTGTACAAAAACTGCATATTGTGTGTGTGTATTTCGTATTTCAATTTGTGTTTGCATATAAATACTACATTTCTCATACATGCAGAGATCTGGCTGTACATTCATTTATTGGGGTTGCTGGATGTATTTTGAGTCTTGTGCCCATTTAAGCCTTGCACTTAACCACTCCCCACCAAGAAACCTTAGGCAGCTCGATCCACGCTACCACTGACAGACAAGTGCAAAGAGATAGTACTTGGACTTGTTGATCAGAGCCCATCGTAAGTCAGGCCCAAGGACATCAGGAGGCAAAGGCTTCAACCCCATGTTTGGCCCTGGTAGCTCTAATTTGCTGCATGGCCCATTGTGTTCTGACAAATACCAAATCTTCTGGTATTTAACACTATGGTCTTCGTCTAGGGCGACTATTCATCTAAACAAAAAGCTGACAATGAAAACTATCTACCTGTATGAAATTGGGTTATTAGATGCAAAGGATGTCGGTCCTTAACAAGTAATAAGTCTGCAATATTCTCTTATTGGGAACCAAGTACTCCATTTGAGCACTTGATTCACTCAGGGTAGTGAAGCAGAGCAGTCCATTGCCTACTTAGGGGAGGTGTTGTAGGCTAGTATCCATAGCTCAATGGTATGCTACAAGAACACTCAATAAATCTTTATCCAGTCAGTGCATTTTTTCATAAAAAAAGGAAAAATACTTTATTATTCACACAATACCTAACACTATGCATTTATTTACACAAATGTACATGTAGGTAGATGTAAATACCTTTGGTGACACTCTCATAACTGTTCACACACCCAGCAAGTCCATAGCCACAATACTCCCACCTTTACTACACACAATATAATGGGGAGTCGTTATCAAAAAGGCAGGCCTACTGGCTTTGTCAGGGTGTCATCACATTAATAAAAAGATAAAAGCATGTTAGAAACAGTTAATGCTATACCATTGAAAGATCTTCCTGGCAGTATCAGTCCTACTCCATCCTGGAAAACCTACTTGACCCCTTCACACGAAAATGTCAAACGAGTACCCCTCCTGTGTTTGGTTCCAGAGATGTAGCCTTTTTCCTTTGTTTCTGTGGGCTTGGTCATGTCCAGGCCATTTGAAGAGATAATAAACACATGAAGACTTTCTCCCCACCCCTTTCTTTCCCAGGAACTGAGCCGACTACTATCACATGGCTCTATTATGTGGTAAAGATGTAGATCCTCCTGCTGTCCAGCAGAGTAGTTAACTTTGACTAATAGTGGGGACCATTGCCTGGAATCTGTTTATGTCTGATCAAGGCAAATCTGATAATTCTTCAAGTGTCATACGGAGTACAGATATCACAAAAATGACAGTGGATCTGCAGTCAGTGTGCTGTTTTTGCCTAAAATTAATAACTAACCAATATTTCTAGGCCCAAGTATGGCAAAACTGTGCAATGGCACTGATTTTGCCCATAAAGTATAATGTACGGAGCAAATAGCCTTTTCAGTAATCACCATAGATGTACACTTTGTATGCCTAATCACATTATGAGGCCTACATCAGGTCAGCACCAATACTGAAAGGTCTCTTCTGTGATATGCTATGTGTGGGCAGATACCAGGAAGAGCTAGACAGTAATCTAACATGTCTAGCACACACTTGTGTGCACACGTGTTCACATATAACCAGCCAGACCCTCTTAATCCGCTGTGCAGCAGCGAACATTACATTAAAAGGTGGGCACTGGAGACTATTCATCTAAACAAAAAACCAACACTGAAAACCATCTACCTGTATGAAATTGGGTAATTAGATGCACAGGATTTCGGTCCTCAACAAGTAATAAGTCTGCAATATTCTCTTATTGGGAACCAAGTACTCCATTAGAGCACTTGATTCACCCAGGGTAGTGGAGCAGAACAGTCCATTGCCTACTTAAGGGAGGTGTTGTAGGCTAGTATCCATGGCTCAATGGTATGCTGCAAGAACACTCAATAAATCGTTGTCCACTCACTGCATTTTCTGATAAAAAAAAAGGAAAAACTCTTTATTATTCACACAATACTTAACACTATGCATTCATTTACACACATGTAAATGTAGGTAGATGTAAATACCTTTGGTGACACTCTCATAACAGTTCACATACCCAGCAAGTCCATAACCACAATACTCCCAACTTTACTACACACAATATAATGGGGAGTCATTATCAAAAAGGCAGGCCTACTGGCTTTGTCAGGGTGTCATCGCAATAATAAAAAGATAAAAGCATGTTAGAAACAGCTAATGCTATACCATTGAAAGACCTTCCTGGCAGTATCAGTCCCACTCCATCCTGGAACACCTACTTGACCCCTTCCCACGGAAATGTCAAACGAGTACCCCTCCTGTGTTTGGTTCCAGAGATGTAGCCTTTTTACTTTGTTTCTGTGGGCTTGGTCATGTCCAGGCCATTTGAAGAGTTAATAAACACATGAAGACTTTCTCCCCACCCCATTCTTTCCCAGGAATTGAGCCAACCACTATCAAATGGCTCTATTATGTGGTAAGGACGTAGATCCTCCTGCTGTCCAACAGAGTAGTTAACTTTGAGCAATAGGGGGGACCATTGCCTGGAATCTGATTATGTCTGATCAAGGCAAATCTGGTAATTCTTCAAGTGTCATAAAGAGTACAGATATCACAAATATGATCTGCACTCAGTGTGCCATTTTTGCCTAAAATAATAACTGACCAATATTTCTAGGCCCAAGTATGGCAAAACTGTTCAATGGCACCGATTTTGTTCATAAGGTATAATGTACTGAGGAAACAGCCTTTTCAATAATCACTATAGATGTACACTTTGTATGCGTAATCACATTATGAGGCCTACATCAGGTCAGCACCAATACTGAAAGGTCTCTTCTGTGATATGCTATGTCTGGGCAGATACCAGACAGAGCTAGACAGTAGCCTAACATGTCTAGCACACACTTGTGTGCACACGTGTTCACATATAACCAGCCAGAGCCTCTTACTCTGCTGTGCAGCAGTAAACATTACATTAAAAGGTGGGCACTGTAGGTTAATACTCTCACTCCATTTCCACAGGATGGACTGTGAGTGAGACTAAGGGGCTGATTACAGTCTTGGTGGTCCAACCATCGGACCGCCAATATGACAGTAGGGAGGTGGCCACCAAGCGGCGGCTTCCCCACTGCCATATTATGATATTTTTGCCAGGCTGGCCAGTGGAAATAGTGTGGTGGCATTAGCCCCTGCTCTCAGGGAGAGCTGAGGCCAATGCTGTCGAACAGACGGTGCACCCAACACCCTCGGAATGTGCACTGTCTGCAATGGCTGACAGTGTGCATTCAGAGGATGCTGGCGGGGGGGGCTGCTCTGCTCATGCCATAGGCATGGGCATTGCTAGGACCCTCCTGTGGCCTTGTCCCTGCCTTCTCCTCAACCTTATCAAGGCGGGATACCAGCCATGGAAATGCTTGTGGAAAGGCAAGTCATAATCAGCACGGTGGTGCCGAACACGGCACCACCATGGCTGACCACGCACCGCCACCAACCCGTAGGGATCTCTGATCTGACCTTGCCTGCTATCTAGACCCAACTAACCTCTAGGGATGACAGGAGCCAGCCTGTTAATGAGAATGATAGCATCAAAGGCAAACAATTAATTTTACTATAAAAATGTTACAGTGGGAGTTCTCCGCAGTCCTTTCAGCTGTCAGTTCTTGCCATGCGATCTCTCTCCTTCCATCCAATTGCTAACTAAACATAGATAGAAGTTCTTTTGATTATTTTCCTCTGTATTCCTGCCATAAATCATTCAGCAGGAAGCTGTCATGGAAAGCCATTTATTTTCACAATGGGTGCAATTCACAACTTTTTTTCTAGGCAGGAGAAATCTAATAGCAGTCACTTCAGGATGTGGGAGACTGGAAGTTCCAGTTTGGATCCTGTCCAGTCTTAGGTAGAGATGAGCAATTTTTCTAGAAACCATAATTGCACACTATTTACCAAAATATCCATGTTTACCAATTAAGTAGTCATATGATAAACATCACAACACGCCGCAAACTTGGCTTATCTGCTTCCTTCCTTAGTCAGCCTTGGAAAATATGGTGCTTGCACGTAATACAGGTTAGGGTAAAATGTAAGACTGCTTTCCCTTCTGCAGTAATTAGCATCTTTAATACTGTTTTTGAAGACACAATTCCAATTCCCTTAAGTTTTCTCTATCTCTACGTATTTGAGTGCATGTGTTTTACAGTTCTTTCTGTCTTATGTTTCTCTCCTCCACGCCTCACCAAAACCCGCCCCACTGTTCTGTGTTTACTCTTTCTCATGGCTTCTTGCTCTCTTTCCCATGTACTCCTTCTTCCGAATAGCCTCCCCCCCACACTTAGCTCCTCTGCTCCCCACATTCTTGTTGGTACTTATCTCTAAGCCCTTTGCTAGATCGACAAATGCTCACAGCTTTTCTCATTATTCAGAACATTTTATTAAGAAGGTGTAATGTTTATATTAGTGACAGAGGGACAGCTTCTCAAAGAATACTATGCTACGGCTGAAAACTTGGGTTGTTAGTTGATTCAAACAACAACCACAATTCCTGTCAGGGTGAATCACAAAGTCACTACATTAACCTGTGATTTAATATCTGAAAGCTTGGCATGAAAACAGTCAGGCTTAACATAGAGCAATGTGTAAAGTATTTATAAATCACACAGATAGTATAAAGTGAAAACACAACACAAGAAAAATTCCACGCCAATTTAGAAAAACAGACTACATTTTTATTAATTTCAAATAAATTATTTGACATTAAAACAACAAAAATACAAACAGTAGAACTGGAGTTAAGAATTTTCAAAATTTAAAGTAAAAACTAGTGCCTAAAAGAACAAAGCTCCAACCACGGACATCTAGTCATGCGAGACCAAGTCAAAGTAAAAAAAATATGGGCGACTGAGATGTAGCATGAGTCAGAAACAATACGTGGATTTGGCCAAGTTGGTGCTTCCCTTTGGACATCAAAGAAATTTAAAACCTCTCTTCTCCACACCCACCGACCACGCACACAACCTCAGCATCAACCTCGACTCCTCGCTCTCAATGAACTGCCTAAACAACTCTGTCTCATCCTCCTGTTTCCACACTCTCCTCCTGCTCTGAAAGATTTTCAAATGGATCCCCATTGAGTCCAGGAGAACAGTCATCTAGATGCTTGTCAGCAGCAAGTTAGACTACGGCAACACACTCTATGCCAGTACCACCCAAAAATTCCAAGAGAAACTGCAAAAAATCCAGAACGCCTCAGTCAGACTCATCCTGGACATCACCCTCCAAAGCCACATCACTGCTCACCCGAGAGACCTTCACTGGCTCCCGATCAACAAAAGAATCTCCTTCAAGCTCCTCACGCACGCCTACAAGGCCCTCCACAATATCAGACCTGCACACCTCAACCACTACCTGTCCTTCTACACGCTCATGAGACACCTCTGCTCCACCAAACTGGCCCTACCTATCACCCCAAGGATTCGCAAGAACTCAGCTGGAAGAAGATCTTTCTCTCACCTCGCTTCACAGACCTAGAACGCTCTTCCGCTACCTCTCAGTCAATCACCCTCACTGCATCAATTTAAGAAGAACATCAAGTCCTGGCTCTTCGACGGAACTGTAACTGCCCTCCCCTAGCGCCTCAAGACCATAAAGGGTGATTAGTCATGCTATATAAGAACACTGATTGATTGATGGATTGATTGGTAGAAGTTCAGCGGGGCAAAGCTGCAGGTGGTGTCCAAGAAGGAGTCGTCATCATCTGGAAGCCACTGCACTATGTTTTGGTGAAATTTCTATATTTGGACTTAGGGCCTGATTTAGAGCTCAGTGGAGGGTTTACTCCATCACAACAGAGATGCATATCCTGACTATCGAAATCTCAATATCTTAGAAAACAATGGTATTTAGATTTTGGTGGATGAGATATCTGTTATTGTTTCGATGGAGTAACCCCTCCGGCGGGATCTAAATCAGGCCCTTAGTCTCTTTTTTTTGGGAAGTTGGAATTCTCCAGTGGGAAGAAACTGTAGGCTATAGACAACAAGAGTTCCACAAGGCTGGATATCCCTTTGGTGTAGGTCCCCTGAACAGGATTTTCTGGTGCGGAGAAGGACGTAGTGGGAGCTGCCACAAAGTCAGGCTGACCGGTGATGCATCTGCAAAATCTAATCAGTCCATTTGTCGTTTTGGTCTTTCAATTATTATGGGACAGATGATGCTTTGAAAGGAGAAATGCATGTTGGCACTTATGACTTAAAAAGGGCTTTGCCAACACTAGCTGCATCTCTTCATATTCCCTTGCTTTTAGGTGAAGAACATAAACATTCTACACACCACCCCCACCCCACAGCACATCAACTTATACAAAATGTGACAAATAACTAGCAGTTTAAGTGCGTAAAACAAAATATGGGAACTGATCCTGAGTGTAAGAGGGGCAGAGCCAGTGAGTGTGGGAACAGGTCTTGAGCTATAGCTAAACAGAACAAAATATTCTGCAACAAGTAAATACATGGAAAATATAACACACACCTGAATGACAATAAAAGTTTAAAGTTAAATGCTTACTCTTTCACGTTATGATAGCTCTGTTGGTTAATGCGACTACTGTAGTTGTCTGTGTGTATTAACAGTCACAGAACTGTATCCTGGGTGGTGCAGTGAGGAATAGTGGCATGTGTTTATCGTGTTACAAGCTTCCAGCCTGCAACTAAAAGAACTGTGAATATGCACGTCATTTTTGGAAAATTGTCTTACACACTGTATAATATAGGCTGCCTCAGAATGAGATTTAGGGGGTCATTACAACATTGGCGGTAAAAGCCACTTACCGCCGTGCAGAAGACCGCCAACACACCGCCGCGGCCGCGGATTTCCGCCACAGCTATTATGACACACATTT
This sequence comes from Pleurodeles waltl, assembly GCF_031143425.1. NCBI lineage: Eukaryota > Metazoa > Chordata > Amphibia > Caudata > Salamandridae > Pleurodeles > Pleurodeles waltl. The sequence continues at coordinate 769,433,881 of NC_090440.1, forward strand.
CGGAATCCGCCAAAATTCAGACACCCACACAAGTCTGCCACACCAAAGGTCAGTGATAAACTGGCGAAAACAAAACCTCCACCGTCACGGCAACAGGAATACGCCCACACTATCACGACACACGTATCCACGTGGCGGTCTTTCAACCGCGGTATTCCATTGGTGATACACACCGCCGCACTCAAAATACACACACACATACAAAACACTACCACATTGGACAATTCGAAATACACACACCTGATACACATACACACACCACTCCCACACACCCATTACAATACAAAACACACACCCACATCACTCACAAACCCCCACGACAAAAAATTCCGAAAGAAGGCCAGAGAGAGACAGCACCAGCAAGAACAACAGCATTTACAGTCACACAACACCATCACCCACAGAACTTCCACGCACCTCACACAACACACCACTACATATCAGCACACTTATCACCACACACTCCACCCCACACATCACCTACACCGCCCCATGGCACGGCAAAGACACCCCAGGTTCTCGGAGGAGGAGCTCAGGGTCATGGTGGAGGAAATCATCCGGGTAGAGCCACAGCTATTCGGAGCACAGGTGCAGCACACCTCAATTGTAAGGAAGATGGAGCTATGGCGAAGAATAGTGGACAGGGTCAATGCAGTGGGACAGCACCCAAGAAATCGGGAGGACATTAGGAAGAGGTGGAACGACCTACGGGGGAAGGTGCGTTCTGTGGTCTCAAGACACCACCTGGCGGTTCAGTGGACTGGTGGCGGACCACCACCTCCTCCTCCCCCACAACTAACAACATGGGAGGAACAGGTCTTGGCATTCTGCATCCTGAGGGCCTCGTAGGAGTAGGTGGAGGAATGGACTCTGGTAAGACAAATCCTAATTATTACATCCCCCACCCTGCCTGCATGCTATCACATACCCCCACCCTCACCCCCAGCACCCCAACTCCTCACATATGTCCCAACATCACATACCACCCATCCCAGCACCAACCCCTGCATGCAACAACAAAGAATAGACACCCATCACATAAGCATGGCCACTGCACATACCCATAGAACCCCCTAAACCATCATCACACAAGGTCCTACACAGGAATGCAAGCACTAGGGTACACGGTCACCCACCCATTGCACACCATGACACACACAGATGTAATAACCATCCTTTTATACCCCAAGGGAACCCACTCTCCACGAGGCCCTCTCCTCCATCATGGGAGCCTAGCACCACTCCCAGGTGACGATGGCAACGGTACTGGCCAAGTTTCAGGAGACCCAGCGCCTGCAGGAGGAACAGTATATGGGTTTCAGGGAGGAACTCAGAACCAGCAGCTCCACCCTGGGCACCATCGTAGGGGTGCTGAAGGAAGTACTCATCACCAGGAGGGACACTGTGGCACTACAAGGGGCCCCTGACACTAGCATGGACGATGAACTGCCCACCATCTCCGCCGGCGCTAGTGGACAGGACGCCCCGTCACTGGACCACCACACCAGCACCCCACCCCCTGCAGAGGGAGAACCACCCCAAAAACGGTCCCTGAGATCCACGACAAAGACAGAGCACGATGCCAAGACCCCCGCCAAGAAATGAGACCACCCTGATTGTCATCCTACTGTCCCACTTTGTCACCCTGTCCATCCTTAAACTGCCCCAGCTCCACTTCCTATGCCCATTTGGGCAATGCACCTGTGAGACTAATAGACTGGACTCTGCCATGGACATTCCTCCGCCATCGCCCCTCACCATTTCACTACCCCCTCCAATATTGAGCACTTAAATAAACACACTTAAAGCACAAAACAATCTGGAGTTTCGAAATAGTGTATTAGCAATTACAGTGACACAATGCTCTTTCAATTGTAATGTCAACATACCTATGTCACACAGCTCCAGTCCATGAGGAATCTAAGCAGATGTCACACAGTGGGACCCACATCTGTGAAATCGTAAGGGAAAGTGACAACTCAGTGACCATACACTGAGTGAAAACGACAGACAGTAGAGAGGTAGTAGTGTTAAAGTACATGTAGTAGGCAGTTCTGTACTCTTACCTGTGTCTCACTGGAAATATTGCTGGATAACTGAGTCCCTGTTGTTCATGTCTTCTTCCTCTGCTTCCTCGTCTTCACTGTCCACAGGCTCCACAGCTGCAACAACACTGCCATCTGGACCATCCTCCTGCAGAAAAGGCACCTGTCGTCGCAATGCCAAGTTATGAAGCATACAGCAGGCCACGATGATCTGGCACACCTTCTTTGGTGAGTAGAATAGGGATCCACCTGTCATATGGAGGCACCGGAACCTGGCCTTCAGGAGGCCGAAGGCCCACTCGATCACCCTCCTAGTTCGCCCAAGGACCTCATTGTAGCATTCCTCTGCCCTTGTCCTGGGATTCCTCACTGGGGTCAGTAGCCAAGACAGGTTGGGTTAACCAGAGTCACCTGCAAATGGTGAGGGACAACTGTTAGACACGCACTAACCTGGAGGGATATCCCCAGACACAGACAAACATTCCCACTGACTTGCCTCCAGGTGCTCACCTAATAGCCACACGCGGTGCCTCTGGAGTTGACCCATCACATAAGGGATGCTGCTATTCCGCAGGATGTAGGCATCATGAACTGAGCCAGGGAACTTGGCATTTACATGGGAGATGTACTGGTCTGCAAACATACCATCTGTACATTCATAGAATGATAACTCTTCTGGTTTCTGTACACCTGTTCACTCCTGTGGGGGGGGAACAAAGCCATATGGGTCCTATCAATGGTACCTATGATGTTGGGGATATGTCCCAGGGCATAGAAATCACCTTTCACTGTAGGCAAATCATCCACCTGAGGGAAAACAATGTAGCTCTGCATGTGTTTCAGAAGGGCAGACAACACTCTGGACAATACGTTGGAAAACATAGGCTGGGACATCCCTGATGCTATGGCCACTGTTGTTTGAAAAGACCCACTTGCAAGGAAATGGAGCACTGACAGCACCTGCACTTGAGGGCGGATTCCTGTGGGATGGCGGATTGCTGACATCAGGTCTGGCTCCAACTGGGTACACAGTTCCTGGATTGTGGCACGGTCAAGCCTGTATGTGATACTCACATTTCGCTCCTCCATTGTCGACAGGTCCACTAACGGTCGGTACACCGGAGGATGCCACCATCTCCTCACATGTCCCAGCGGACGGTGCCTATGAAGGACAACAGCGAGCACAGAGTCAAACAACTCAGAGGTACGTACCCACACTTTACCCAGAACACCAATCATACACAAAAGGTGGCCTGTATGTGTGTTGAGCCTAGGCCTAGGTATGTGTGACGCAGTTGTAAATGAAGCCATGTGGGCCCCTGAAATGGCGGCTGCCTGACCTCTTATGTGGGACAATGGGATGTGAGGTAACTGTGCTGGCGTTGTACACCGTCGCGGTAGGCGGTCGAAGACCGCAGCACAATGCTGCATTGGTTAACATTGGACCCTATGGGTCCCAGGAGCCAATGACAATGTACGCCGGCGGTGACGGTACGCACCGCCGCGGACGTGACTGCCATTTTCTATCTGTTCAATCACTCGATACCTGATTTTCGACAGGAGAGGACCTACACTGCAAGTGCTGCTGTGATCTCGGTTTGGAAGAGACAATAGCTCGAGTGTCTGGGGAAAGGGCCCCTGCCTTCACATCGGAGGAGTTGGAGAAGCTCATGGATGGGGTCCTCCCCCAGTACACCCTACTCTACGGTCCTCCAGACAAACAGGTAAGTACACAGGGAGCATGTTGTATGGGCTATGCCTGTGTGGAGAGGGCTGGATGTAAGAAGGAAGGGGGGAGAGTGCTCCGTGCATGAAATACGGTGAATGTATGTGTCACATGGCAAGGGTAGGGATGGGGGGCCAATCACTTTCACCGTGCAGTTGGTAACTTTTCATTTTCCCCTGTACATTTCATGTAGGTCAGCACCCACCAGAAAAAAGATATTTGGCGTGCCATCGCCAAGGACGTCCGGACCCTGGGGGTCTATCACAGACGGAGCACCCACTGCCCGAAAAGATGGGAGGACATTCGCCGCTGGAGCAAGAAGACGGCGGAGGCTCAGCTGGGGATGACCTCCCAACGTGGGAGGGGTGCCCATCGCACCATGACCCCCCTGATGTTCAGGATCCTGGCGGTGGCCTACCTGGAGTTGGATGGGCGCTTGAGGGCATCACAGCAGCCACAAGGGGGTGAGTACACTCGCATTCTGCTGACTTTGCGCGCAGTGGAGGGGTCTGGGTGGGGGAGGTGGGCTGTGGGTTTCCCTAGGCCAGGGCGAGTTCCGTAGGCAAGGACCCTCCGTAAGGCAGGCCATGTGGCACCCCACCCCACCTCTGTATAGTGCCAAGTACACCTAGTCATGCCCCTGTATCATCTATGTATGCAGATGTCGTCCATAGCCTTTCCCAGGAATTGAACAGTAGAGCTCAAGAGCATGGCGTAGTGCAGGGGGCTTCGGTGCCTGTCGTGTCTGCCAACTGTAGCGGTAATGCATGCACTCAACATGTCTTTCTTCTGTCTCCCCCCCTTTTTGTGGTCTCCTTGTTCTTGTGTGCATTAGCATCATCAGGCGGAGGAGCAGTGGCACCGGAGCACGAGGGAGCTGCATCCCACATGGCCATGGAGGGCCACACTACAGAGTCTGAATTCACCAGTGGGACGGAGGGCGAGGGGAGCTCCACGGCGGGGACAGGAGCTGACATCAGCAAAACAGACTCGTCCTCTGATGGAGCTCCCTTGTGGTGGCGGCAACATCTGTGCCCCCCGCATCTACAGGTACAGCCGCCACCCCCCCTACCAGCACCACCCTCCCAGCAGCCCCTCAGCCTTTGCCCGTGCCCGCTCACCCAGGAGGGTGGGCATCACCTTCACCTCAGGCCCTGCCCCAGTCACCCCTGCTGCCCCCAGTGAGGAGGCCATTGACCTCCTCAGGTCCCTCACTGTTGGGCAGTCTACCATTTTGAATGCCATCCAGGGTGTAGAGAGGCAGTTGCAACAAACCAATGCATTCCTGGAGGGCATTCAATCTGGTCAGGCGCATCTTCAGCGAGCTTTTCAGACTCTGGCCTCAGCACTGATGGCAGCCATTGTCCCCGTCTCTAGCCTCCCCCTCCAACTTCCTCCACCCGACCCAATCCGCTGTACCTCAGCCTATCCGAAGCACACCTACAGACCAACATGCACGCACGTCAACACCCAAGGGAAGCTTAGGCAAACATAAGCACCACACGTCCCACAGGCATTCACGCAAGCATCACACACATGCAGACACACCAACATCCACTGCCTCCACTGTGTCCCCCTCCTCCTCGTCTCCCTCCTCCCTCCCAGTCTCGTCCACACTCACACCTGCATGCACTACCTCTACAGCAACTACGTCCCTCTCCAGCACACCCACCACCACACCCCGCTCACGTGCAGTCACCACCCCACTACCATTCACACGTCCCCTGTGTCCTCTCCCAGTGTGTCTGTGACGCCCCCTCCCAAGATACACAAACACAGGCACACACCCATCCAACAGCCATCCACCTCACGACAGCCTCCAGCGCATGCACCTTCACCAAAAGTCACCAAACGTACACCTCCTACAACCACCACCTCTTCCTCCACTCCCAAACCCCCTCCAGCTACCCGTCCCAGTGTGTCCAAAAAACTTTTCCTGTCCAACCTTGACGTCTTTCCCACACCTCCCCCACCCGTCCATCTCATAAGTCCCGAACTAGTACCTTAGCCACAACATCTCCGGGAGCAGTGGTGCCTGTAGTCACCGGAATCTGGAGTGCACCGGCCACCAGGGCAGCCAGTGTGGCACGGAGCCACAGCACAGACAGTCCCCCACCTGTGAAGCATCAGAAGTTGGCCAGTGTCCGGCGGGAGAGGGGGAAGACTCCAGCCACCAAAGCTGCTCTCAGGTGTACAGGTGGGAGTGTGGAGTCAGCTGTGACACCTTCCAAGGTGGGGAAGGGCCACAAGAAACCCAGCAAGTCTGGGAGGAGCAGCACGGCGGAGAAGACCGCCATCATCCCCGATGCCCAGGAGGCCACCGCCAGCACCAGCCCAGCTGCCCAGGAGGCCACCGCCAGTACCAGCCCAGCTGCCCAGGAGGCCAGCACCAGCCCAGCTGCCCAGGAGGCCACCGCCAGCACCAGCCCACCTGGCCAGGAGGCCACCGCCAGCACTAGCCCACCTGGCCAGGAGGCCACCGCCAGCACTAGCCCCACTGGGTCATGAAGGACCGCCAGCACTAGCCCCACTGGGCCATGAAGGACCGCCAGCAAAACCCCGCTGGGCCATGAAGGACCACCAACAAAAGCCCCGCTGGGCCATGAAGGACCGCCAGCAGCTGAGACCCTGCAATGGAGACCGCCATCTCAAGCACCGCTGAGCAGGGCACCGCCATCTCAAGCACCGCTGCGCAGGGCACCGCCATCTCAAGCACCGCTGAACAGGGCACCGCCATTTCAAGCACCGCTGCACAGGGCACCGCCATCTCAGGCACCGCTGCACAGGGCACCGCCATCTCAAGCACCGCCGAACAGGGCACCACCATCTCAAGCACCACTGTCCCATGAGCGGCAAGGGCACTGACGCAACTGAGTCCGTCACGGGCTGAATGATGCACTCTGGGCACCATGCCCCCTCCAGCACCAGTGGAGAAAGGCATCCACTCCCTCTGTCCTTAGCAGGATGAAGCACTCTGGGCACAAAGCCCCCTCCAGAACCAGTGGAGAAAGGCATCCACTCCCTCTGTCCGTAGCAGGATGAAGCACTCTGCGCACAAAGCCCCCTCCAGAACCAGTGGAGAAAGGCATCCACTCCCTCTGTCCTTAGCAGGATGAAGCACTCTGGGCACAAAGCCCCCTCCAGAACCAGTGGGGACTGTCATCCACTTGAGAGACTGTGGCTTTGCACTCCCCAGGATTGAACAGTGGGCAGCCCACCCGCTGTAGAGACTTGAGAGACTGTGGCTTTGCACTCCCCAGGATTAAACAGTGGGCAAACCACCCACTGTAGAGACTTGAGAGACTGTGGCTTTGCACTCCCCAGGATTGAACAGTGGGCATCCCACCCACTGTAGAGACTTGAGAGACTGTGGCTTTGCACTCCCCAGGATTGAACAGTGGGCATGTGGCCCCCTCGTGGATTTGCTGTCATGCACTCAAGCGGCTGAGGTTCCCCCCCTTTCCCTCCCCCTGAGGTGCCTGTTTAGTTGCTGTCTGATGCCCCTGCAATGTTCTCTCCGTCATGGTCGGGGATCTTGTGTGGGCCTCGCCCATACCGTGTGGTCCCAGTGTTCCACGGACTTTCTTAGAGCACTACCTGGACTACTATGCTTGGTATATAATATGTACATGGTGTATATACTGTATATATTTCTGCCTACTTGCTTTTAATATATTCCAATGGTTACACTCATTTTCTATTGTCTTTGCATTCTTCCAGGGGGTTTGGGGGGTGTAACTGTGATGTATTGATATGCATTAGTGTGTGTGTTGTAGTGGGTGAGGGTGGGGGTGGGGGTGTTGCGTGTGTGTATCACTGTTTTTTCCCTCCCCCCTCCCCTGTGTCGTAGGTGCAGTACTCACCGTGGTCTTCGCCGCTGGCGTTCGTGCTCCTGGTAGAGGAGCAGGAAGACTATTGCAGGGAGAATTTGGAGTTCCGGGTCCATGGCGTCCTCGTTCCTCGTGGAGTGTGTAGAGGTGAGCGTTTTTCCTTCGGGATTCCTGTTTCAGCCGTGTTTTTATCCGCGGTGAATCCGCCCCGGAAAAGGTGGCGGATTGGCCTGTCATAATAGTGGTGGCAGTACATTGTCTCCCACTTATCTGTTGGCGGTGACCGCCGCGCTGTTTGTACCGCTGTTGTACCGCTGTTGCGGTCGGAGTTTTAAAGTGGCTGTCTTTGTTGGCGGTTTCCGCCACGGTCGTAATTGCAAATCTTTTACCGCCGGCCTGTTGGCGGTCTTACCGCTGCTTTAACACCGACTGCCAGGGTTGTAATGACCACCTTAGTGTTTAATATAAAACAAGTACTTCACAAATTATATTTATAGTAGTAGGCAATCAGACTGTCTAGTGCAGACCATTTTGTGTTTTGAGCTTACCATGGAGTGCAGCAGTCTGGTTTGCAAAATACTTATTGTGGACTTACCAAGAGCTTACAGGGGCATACAGCCTGCCATTTGCTTATTACTGATTGGCTTCATTGTTACTCAACTGTGCTTGCTTCTGATTTAATGCCTTTTCTTTGTCCCAGCTTGCCAATCTTGTCTTTTTCTGGAGCATAGCCTATATGCGATTTTTTTATTGGCTTGCTTGTATGCTTCCATTGCCCACTTTTAGAAACCTAGGGGCATATTTATACTTGTTTTGCACCGAATTTGCATATTTTTTTTTTACGCACATTCGGTGCAACACTAACTCCATATTTATACTTTGGAGCTAGACCCATCTAGTGCCAAAGTTATGGAGTTAAAGTCATTTTTGGGATGTGGAAATCTACCTTACGTCAATGAGATGCAAGGTAGGCATTCCTGTGCAAAAAAATTACTCTATGGTCTTAGCGCCATATTTATCCCCTGTGCTAAAATCACACATGGGGGGAGGAGGGGTCAAATAATGGTGCAAAGCCTGCTTTGGGTCAGGACAGGCGTTAGGGGACCTGTGGCCCTCTTTCCATGGTGGAACTCCATAGAATAAGCCCACAGGTGCCCTCCCCTGGCCCCACGGGCACCCTCACCCACACTAGAGGGACAGCAGAGGATGAGGAACCCCATCCCAGGTAAGTATAGGTAAGTACAGGTAAGTATTTTATTTATTGTTTTAAAGTGCCATCAATTTCTGGCCCTGAAAACGGCCGCCCTACATGGCACTGGGTGCAGTGGCCATGCCCATGGGAACCTGGTCCCCTCTGCTGGCCATTGGGAGGTGGGCATGACTCCTGTCTTTTCTAAGACAGGAGTCATGTGGTTTGGATGGTTTTGCATCAGAAAATGATGCTAGGCTGGTTAGTCATTTTTTTTTACTCTAACCTGCCTAATCTCATTTTTAGGTGCAAAATCCTCTTCCCCCATACCACCACCCCCACCCAGCTAACATCATTTTTTTTTTTACGCTAGCCTACCCTTTGCGCCGGCTTGCACCATTCCATAAATATGGTGCCCGGATGGCGCTCAAGAATGGTGCAAGCCGGTGCAAAACTTTTTGATGCAAAACTGCAAGTGCTCTGGCCCGTCTTGTAATCTCTCTATGGGCTTTTAACCACGCCCATGTCACACCCATCACTTTTGTTGGTTCATGAGTTTGCCTTTTAAAATCGCTTGATTTTGTTAGTGACAGGCATGTATACATGCCTTTTCTTAGTCTTTAGCCCTCCACGAGCTATCAACTACTGAAAACATACGAGGCTCCATGTTTTTTGTATGGTTTCGGACCACTTTTTCTCTTTTTTTCGTAGACATAGCAATCTCGCTGGGCAGTAGTCGAGCACTTTTCATGACTATCAGTTTAATTCTATTGTTTATCCTAGCGCTCCTTTGTGAATTCAAGGTGTTACACAGCGTGATCGCACTTGTTTTTAAAAACAATTACTATGCAAAGGTGAAACCGGACCGCTCATGGTGTGGCGCTTTAAATTGGCTCCATTATGTGAAATAGTATTACTTTTCATTTTCAGTTTATGTGGTAAGTAAAGTCTGGTTAGGAGTTTACAAAGCTACTAGCATTAACTCGAGCAAACGTGAGACCCATTGCATTGCAAATGCTTGTTTCTTTTTGGCTTAGCACTGCATGAGAGTGTTTTCCAGCTCTCTCCCTCTTGTGCATCTGCCTCCTCACTAACTGCCCCACACTGTTTTTTCCCTTTTATGTTTCTTCCCCTCTATGTTTCTTCTCCCCCATCTGTTGCTTTTCCCCTCACCCATTCCACATTTCTTGTTACCCTGTCCACACCGCATTTCTCCCCAACACCCACCTGCTCGGTTCTCTTTTTTTGTAGTACCAGAATGGAAGTAGCTGCGATCCCACCCAAATTACTTTCACAGTGCTTTAATTTTTTTATTTTATTTATTATTTACCAGTTCATAATGGATCTATAAAAACAAATGCTCCTGTGTCATTTTGTAAGCGTGCGTTCATGCATGGTGATGTCTGCACGTGTGGGGATGCCTTTGCGTGTCCACAAATTGATTTTGCTGCCCTCATTCTGTCTCCTATTGCTATTTCTTTTTTTTTCTTCCTTTTTTTTACACTTTTTGGCCATGCTGCACAGCGTCTTGCTGATCCTGTACAACATCACCAAAAGGCACTGTCAAAGGCAAAAGGGACAACAGAAGAGAACTATTGGCTTCACTAATTCTTGTACCCTCGTAGAGAAAACGCACAATACGAAGGTAAGTTTAGACACTTTATAAATAACATTGACACCTGCACCAGGAGTATATTATCCCTCGGCCGCTAACCCAGCAACTGACCTCATTGGAATCCCAGCTCCAACTCCACAACATGGAATGGAGACAGACTCCACATTCTCCGTGAGTTTCCATTACATCCCAGCATATGACACTAATGCTTGTTAACATATTTAATTTCTTTCTACAAACATATGTAACATGCAAACAATGGCAAATAAATGAAAAACCAAAAAATTAAGAAGTGGCCCGGCAGCCAAGGAACACAAGCCCTGCAATTGAAGATCACGTATTTTCAGGTGGCTGTATACAAGACATCAGGCAACATGTTGCCACTCATCGTGCAAGACAGCCAAAGGGTAATGTGGACTGACCTACTGCACCATGCTGTACGGGGCAGAAGCAACCTGAACTGACCATTTTACTACGGCCCTGAGGCCATACCTGAACAGGGCTTTATCTGAGAACGCTGTTTATTTACCTTAATTGTGACTGCTAGATACTTTCCTAGCTTATCGCAAGCAGAAAGGAGGCTGCTGAGGGCATAAGCATGGAAGGTATGCTCAGGATCTGTCACTTCTCGTACATCAGCATTTGTTGAATCAGTGCACATGGATATAGTTGAGGATTCTTTGGGGCATATTTATACTCTGTTTGCGCCGGATTTGCGTCGTTTTTTTACGCAAATCCGACGCAAAGCTAACTCCATATTTATACTTTGGCGTTAGACCCGTCTAGCGCCAAAGATCTTGGAGTTTGTGTCATTTTTTAGCGTGGACACCTACCTTGCGTTAATGATATGCAAGGTAGGCGTTCCCTTCTAAAAAATGACTCTAAGGCATGTGCGCCTTATTTAAACTCCCGTGCAAAAATGACGCACGGGAGTGGGCGGGCCTTAAAAAATGACGTCCAGCCGCTTTTGCGTCATTTTTTAACGCCTGGTCAGGGCAGGCGTTAAGGGACCTGTGGGCTCGGAAGGAGCCCACAGGTGCCCTCCCATGCCCCCAGGGACACCCCCTGCCACCCTTGCCCACCCCAGGAGGAGTCCCAAGGATGGAGGGACCCATCCCAGGGAACTTAAGGTAAGTTCAGGTAAGTATTTTTTTTTTTTTTTGTGGCATAGGGGGGCCTGATTTGTGCCCCCCTACATGCCACTATGCCCAGTGACCATGCCCAGGGGACATAAGTCCCCTGGGCATGGCCATTGGGCAAGGGGGCATGACTCCTGTCTGTGCTAAGACAGGAGTCATTTCAATGGGGGTTGGGAGTAAAAAAAAAAAATGCCGCAAATCGGGTTGAGGCCAATATTTTGCCACAGACCTGACTTGCCCCATTTTTTGACGCCCAAGCTCCATTTTCCCCTACGCCGACGCTGCCTGGTGTGAGTCATTTTTTTTTACGCAAACCAGTCAGCTGCGCCGGCTAACGTCATTCAATAAATAAGGCGCCCGCATGGCGCTTTGGAATAGCATTTGCCGGCGCTAAAAACTTTTACGCACAACTGCGTTGGCGCAGTTGTGCGTCAAAAAGTATAAATATGGCCCTTTGTGTCAGTGACTGGGGCACAAGGCATTCAGTTTAAAGTCCATCAAACATATAAATATATAAATCAAGAGTATATTTAAGCTTTTCACAACGGGTCCAATGTTTGGAGATTATGTGAGGCGAAGGACACATTCAACCATCTGTAATAAAGTGCAAGAATTCTGGAGAAATTTTTTGTTCAAAATCTTCGTGATGCAGAAATACAAGCTTTTCTTCATGCACACAATTCTAAAATTTGGAATTTTGGTTCCATTAATGAAAAATCCTTCTGGAAGGATATTCACCAACCCTGGTGAAACGCCATCTCTTGGAAAACTCTGGCGCATACTTACAAGAAAGTGGTGCAACACAGATGATGCACCACTTTTCTTGCACCCCCCTACTGGCACCTAAAGACACTATGGGTGCGCTGAATTTACAATATGGTGCACCAAGGCAGTTGTTAGCACAGTAGCATCAACATTTTTGACGCTATTGTGGTGCTTTGCTACACTAGCATCAAAAATGTTGACACTGGCGCAACAAAGCGGACGGAGGCCCATTAAATATAATGGGTACCCCATTTTATCGCCTGCTCTGAGCAGGCGTTAAAAATGATGGAAAAAACAGCATGGTAAAATGTAAAATTCACTGCGCCATTTTTTCGGGCCTCCATGTGCTGGAACACCCCGGTCTCTCCCTTGCATACATCATGCCTGATGCAGGCTTAATGTGGCACAAGAGTTTACAAAGTGGCGCAATGCAAGCATCAAGACCGCCGAGCACCTGCACTTCCATATCCACACCGACCCCAACACCACTCTCAGAGGAACACTCATCTACTGACCTCCCGGACCACGAGCACCATTCAGCGAATCCATCGCCGACCTCACCAGCACCCACGCACTCACCTCAACGGACTACATCCTCCTCGGGGACCTCAATTTCCACCTGGAGAACAACAACAACACCAACTCCACAACTCTGATCGATAACCTCACCAACCACGGCCTCAGACAACTCGTCAACACACCCACCCACATCGCCGGCCACACGCTTGATCCCATCTTCTCCTCAAGCGCCCACGTCACCTTCAACCATACCACCGAACTTCACTGGACCGACCACCACTGTATCCACTTCACTTACAAGAAACATACCGAGCACCACCACACCCAACAACCTCCCCGCCGATGCTGGAGCACAGTAACAGAAGACCAGCTTACCAACACCCTCTCCCAGAACCCACCCTCCGACCCCACCGACCCAGACACCGCCGGTCACAACCTCACAATGTGGATCAACGATTGCGCCAACAACCTCGCGCCACTCAAGAAACCCAACGACAACCAAGCCAGAAGAAAAGCAACCTGGTTCACCGA